>NC_061113.1:145556903-145739725 GCF_002878395.1 Capsicum annuum
TATTATAATATTTAAAATTATGAATTCCTATAATATATGGTAAAAATATCTTTTGAAAAATTTTCCTTTAAAAGCACACAAAATCAAAATTACCCTTAACTTTCAAAAAGAACAAGTTATTTTAAATTTTTTAAGGAAAAAAATAAAACACGTTACTTTAAATTGAGGAAAACTATATAGTAAAAAAGTTATCTTTTTAAAAAGTTTCCTTTATAAAACACAAAAATAAAAAATTACCGTAAACTTCCAAAAAAAAAAAAGTTATTTTAATTTTTTAAGGAAAAAAAATAAAACACGTTACTTGAAGTTTTTGAGGAAAGAAATTTCAATTTCCTAAAGTTGTGTTGTAGTATTAATTCGATACCATAATTAATTTTTTTTCCCTTCACAACATAAAATAAAAATCTTCCATATTTAGATAATCTTTTTTTGTAGGAAAAGGTATTGGAATTTTTTTTCTACAATAATATAATAACATCAACAATGTAAAATTTATTGATAGAGATGCTAATAACTGCTTTTTTATGAGCTCTAACGGTGTCATCTACAATCACAAAAGGTTAGATTTAATCGTATTGTTCTAATATCTTGATTATCGTATTGTTTTGTTGTAATTTCTGTTATATTCAAGTATATGTTGTAGATGAATGTTTTGTCAAACTTTGAGAAATTTGCATTGAGGTTATGTTTGATGATATTGCAGTAATATTCTCGAATATGTAGTTTCTGTTCCGTTGCTAGTTGTTGTTTTTTCAAGTGATAGATTAACGTTTGGTCAGGCTTTAAGGATTTTTCTTAAGGTTTATCGCATTATTATGATATCTCGATTATTGTATTGTTTTGTTGAGTTTAAATGCAGTGGTAGATGAATATTCGTTCAGGTTTTGAGAAATTTTTATGTAAGGGTTAAGGTTTAATTAAATTATTTTGTTGTAATTTCTGATGTATTACTATCTATTATCTTGATTATTATCTGTGATATGATAGTTCACATCGTAAGAGACAATCTAGATATTAGTATATCACATATGCCTTGACATGAAGCACACGTGCAAAGCATGTACCATTTACATACATAATATAAATATATAATCTTATTTAACAATTATAATACAATTTTATTTCACAGCTGATAGCTTAATTTTTTGTTTTTACCAAAAATATATAATATATTAAAAGTGTAAAGACCCTTATAAAAGTGATTTGAACATTTTGTCCTTTGTTAAAAGTCTTCACTTTAGACAAAATCATCTTTTCCTATTTTTTTAATTATTATTTTGTTAAACTAAGGACTCCTAATATATATGGAAAAAATATAAAATAAATATGATGGTTTCCTTATAAAACTAAAACTATGAACTAAAACTTTCCGTATCTATCAAATTTTTCTTTTATTATGAACTAAAACTCCAACCTCATTCCTTATAAAACTTTAGGGATAATACCCACGAAAATATTCGAACTTTAACCAAATTTCCGGTTGAGCATATTGAACTTTGCGGGGGATCCTATTAACCCCTATACTTTTTAAAGTGGAATTAATTCCCCCCCCCCCCCCCCCCTCCCCCAAAACGTTATCCCCAGTTTTTATTCTAGGAGGTGCAGTACACGCGCTGTTTCTTCCCCGCTTTATCAGTTTTCAATATTTTTCACCATTACAACCATATTAAAGATTTCAAATGATTCCATTGAGTCAATTTTAAATTTCAAGTCCATTCTTATCACTCCAAAAGTTTACAAATTCAATTTCAAGTTTCAAACTTTGAATTCCATTGAGTTTATGAAGAAAGTTTTTTTAAATTATTGAATGGAATCTTCCATTAATTTTCCATTGAAACTCGAAAAATTTAATTAGCGAGTTCCATTAAGGGAAGATTCAATGAAACTTCTTAATTGAATGGAACTTGCTAATTGAAAACTCAATGGAAGTTCAATTTCCATTAATGGAACTCGGAAGATTCAAAAAATTTAATTTTATATATGAAGACAAAAATACGGACTGTACATGTATGAAGCTATTCAATCTTTCGTTAATGAAACTCGAAAGATTCAACTTCCATTAATGGAACTCGGAAGATTCAATTAGTGAGTTTCCGAGTTTGAATCTTCCGAATCTTCCATTGAGTTTCAATTAGCGAGTTCGAAACGGAATCTTCAAGAATTCAATTTCAATTCAACAATGAAGCAAATTCAATTTCAATTCAACAATGTAGCAACTATTGTTGATGAAATAAAAGAAAGAAGAAAGAAGAAAGAAGAAAGAGAATGAAAAAATAATCAAAATATAAAACTTTAAATAATTATAAAATTAAGGGGTTGTTTGACAAAAAAAAAAGAGTTTTATAACGTTTTTAACACCGTTCACGCGCTCAATGCGCGTGACTAACACGCAATGTGCCAAGTTGCAAATATATGCCATTAAAATACAGAAAAAAAGTCGGGCCCCCGCAAAGTTCAGTATGTTCAACTGATAATCCGGTCAAACTTCAGGTATTTTGTGAGTATTCTCTCAAAACTTTATCATACAAAAAGTAAAAATAAAGAGACGAAATATATGCTAGGGTCCGCCAACTGTACTACTCCTTTTTCCTAAGAATTCTTATTATTATTTTTATTTGCTTATTTTCAATTGTTTAGCATTAGAATTTCTCATTTTATGATTTAATTAGTGAATTATATTTATTTGTTCCTCTCTCTATATGTCCAATTCAATATTTTTAATGATTTTTCTTGCAGCAAAATTATGTTTTGTTTAATATTTTGCAGGAACATTACTGATGGACGAAGTAAAAGTTTGATTAGATTTCTCCCTAATTTTCGTGCTGCTGCTAATTGGACAATCAGGTAAATAAATAATATTATTTTTCATGTTTAATTTTTTGTGAAAATTGTAAAAAGTCAATGGCAAAATATAAGTAATGTTAATTATTTTTCAATTTTCAATTTTTATGTAAGTTTTAAAACTCTCAAAAATGACTCCTTCTATTAAAATTTTACAAATCCCAACTTTTATCGTGAAAAAAAAAGACATAAATTTCATATGTGAATTAAGTGTGATAACACTTTAGAAATTTATTCCTTTCTTGAAAGTACCTTGAGAACATTGATTTTCTCTTATCTGACTATAATGTAAAAAAAAAATAACATTGACTTTTACAGTCAACTAATATTTTAATTATATAATACTATAAATTATCTTTTCCTTTAATAATCTTACATATAGTTGTCCTATTTTTGTCTTTTAATAATTTTGAATTAATGTATTAATTTTGAATGTGTGTACTTATGTAATGCATCTTCAAAAGCTGAAGTTTAAACTAATAGAAACTATTATATACTAACGTGCAGTTTTTAATTATTAAATTTGATTTATAACACAGTCCTTGAAATTCCTTTATCTTTGTTGAAATTGAAGAAAAAATTACTCCATTGTTATATCGATTGAGAACTTGATATGAAGCACATGTGCAATGCACCTACACTAGATTAGTATGTATGTATGTATTATATATATATATATATATACATGTGTGTGTATGTATGTATTTGTGTATTATATATGTGTGTGTGCGCGCGCGCGTGTGCATTTATGTATTTCTATTTCTATATCTATATTCTATATCAACAATCTACAATCTACATCTACAATATACTAAAAGTATGAATATCTTTAGAAAAGTGATTTGAAGTTTTTACCTTTCATTAAAAGACTCTGATTATCTTCTTTTCACTTTTTTTTTCTAAAATTATTATTTAACTTAAAATTATCTTTTATTGATAAAGATTGAATTTACATTGTAAAATTTAGGTAAAAATAATTGTCTAATTGTTTCCTTTTAGACTTAGGAACCAATTATAAATCTTACGTTACTTTATTTTTGAAAAATAATTTTGCTTTTGAATAAAACATGAGCCAATAGGGTCACTTTCACTTAAAAAAGGAAAAAAAGAAAAAGTGACTTAGTTTTTAAAAGATAATTAAGAAAACTTAAGGACATCAAACTCCACTTTTCTTTATTTGGGGAATTTGTTTTGGGATTAATTATAATATTTAATACTTCTAAATTAATTAGAATTTTACCTTATATAAAAAAAAATTATATAATTCTATTTAAGTAATATTTTGAATTAAATTTTAGCCTAAAAGATAGTCTTTCTTCTACTTCTACTTTCTTTCTTTTCTTATTTTGGTTTGGATTCAAGTGATTTGCTTGCATTATGCTAAATTTGTCAAAAATAGCAAAATTATAGGAACAAATCCAAAATAGATTTCAATTTTAACGTTGAAATAGTTTTCTCTCTTTTTTGATTTGTTGTTTTTACAGGTAAAAGATAAATATTGATCAGCTTTGAGATTTTTTTTTTTGTGTAAAGGTTATGATTAATTGTATTGTTTTGATATCTCTAATATCATATTGTTTTGTATGTTCAATCGAACTTTGAGGAATTTTTATGTAAAGGTTAGAGTTAATCAAATGGTCCTAATATCTTACCATTTATGGTTTTTATGTTTAATACAGATGGTAGATAAATATTGATCGGTCTTGAAAAAAATTGTGTAAATGTTAGGTTTAATTGTATTGTTTGATATCTCCATTATCATTTTGTGTTGTATGTTCGGTAGGACTTTGAGAAATTTTTATGTATAGGTTAGAGTTAATCATATTGTCCTAATATCTTACTATTTATTGTTTTTCTGCTTAATACATATGGCAGATGAAAGCTGGTTGACTTTGAGAAAAACTGTGTAAATGTTAGGTTTAATTGTATTATTTTGATATATCTATTATCATTTTTTATTCAGTTTACAAGTGATGGATGAATGTCAGTGAACTTTGAAGAAAATTTCGTGAAAAAGTTAGATTTAATTATGTCATTTTGATATTTCTATTATCGTATTATTTTGTTGTCGTTTACATGTGGTAGATTAATATGGACCGACTTTGAGAAAATTTGTGTAAAGGTTAGATTTAATTGTATGTCTTAATATCTCTTGTTGTCGTGGTATTTAGTTCATAGTTTTATTTTAGAAACAATCATGATAAATGAGGCTGAGATGGTTCAGACAAGTGAAAAAGAGATGCACGAATGCCCCAATATGGAGATCTGAGAGGTTGATTACAGATGATTTTAAGGGAGACAAAACTAGACTAACTAAGTGTTAAAGAAAGCCGATTGGATAGAACATGATGTAATTACAATTTACCGAGAATATGACCTGATATAGGAGGGAGTGGAGGACACAAATTAGGATAGAGGGTCAATAGATTGCAATATACTTTATTATCGATTAACATGATATACACGTGCAAAACACGTACACTAAACTAGTACATATATACACACACACACGTATATATATATATATATATATATATATATATATATATATATAACATTTTTAAATTTTTTCTTGCATACTTAACATGATTAAGAGAGTTTTAAGGAGTGATTTTTTTTTTCACATAACACATAAATGAGAAAAGTTTAACAATAGTAATGATGAAAGTTATTTAATATGACTCTCTTTAATGTTGTGTATAATGTTAAGATGAATTTATAATCTT
Source organism: Capsicum annuum (assembly GCF_002878395.1). Taxonomy (NCBI): domain Eukaryota; kingdom Viridiplantae; phylum Streptophyta; class Magnoliopsida; order Solanales; family Solanaceae; genus Capsicum; species Capsicum annuum. The sequence continues at coordinate 145,562,471 of NC_061113.1, forward strand.
TTAAAATTAAAAAATGGACAAAAAACCCACAAAAAAAAAGGATAAATGACAATGAAGGCTTCTAAGGCATGCCACATATAGGGGTGGGCATTTGGTATTCGGCTCGGTATTTTCATAATTTGGGTTTGAAAATTCGATAATCAGTAATTGAAAGTAGATACCAAATACCATATTATTAAACTTCGATTCGGTAATTCGGTAATTCGGTAATCGGTAAATTAAATTTTGGTTCGGTACGAAATTCGGTATTACCATATTAAAGTTGGACATACTCGTAGTGATCCTATTTGGTGATAATAGTGGTGATTTCCAACCAATATTTTCACGAAAAATCAATTTTGTTTGGTAGTTTGACACCTCTGAATACATAATTTTACATCAGAAAAAATCAATTTTATTTGGTCTTGTTACACGTTGATACGTGTGACTCGATTAATGAAACATCTTAACACCTATGTTATTGTAGTTTGATCCAGCTCCAAGAAGGGGAGAACTGGATGTAACACGAATAACATTTACATCAAATTAGATGCAGCACGAACTGGATGTAACGAACTGGATGTAAATGTAATGTAAAGTCATAATATTACTTTTTATAAATGTGATAGAGAGTAATATATGTTATGTTGTCTGTCAAATGTTGAGTTTTGCTTCTATCTGCAGTTGACATATGAACACAAGGATTAAGAAAGCTTGACCAAGTACCCTTGGTTAAATCCATATTCCGACCTACGTTAGGAACATTAGAGTTGGGCAAATGCAGCCAACAATGGTGTTATGTATCATATCATGAAGAATTCTTTTTTGTTGTTTCCTTCCACGCCCCGATTTTCAGTCTTAGCGTGATATTTTTTTCAAAAGTTGTCATATGTTGGTTGCAAGGAAGTCTGCTGTGTAAAGTTAAGAATCTACTTTATGACTGTGTTTAACAATTTAAAGTTTGCTTGAGCAATATTCACACAAGTATGTGACCTTTGGAGTGTGGACTAGGTATGTGGCCTATGGGTCACTTAACTATAATTAGAATTTCGAGAAATACCAAATACCAAACGGTAGTAATATTTTTTACCTATCCCGAACTCAAATACTATAATTTAAAATTTTACTCCCGAATATCAAATTACCGAATATCAATTACCAAAATTTTCGGTTCGGTTCAGTAATTCGATTTTTGATATTTTATGTCCACCTCTAGCCACATTGGATGAGCTAAAATCCTCCTCGCTTCGCGCGGTTATAAAAATTAATAATAAATCACAATATGATATTATGTAGAAATCTTGAAATTAAAAAACAAATAATATGGAAATAGAAAATTTACGTTAAATCTACTATATATGTATATATAAAAGTTAGTTCTATAAATTTGATCAAATTTAAAATTTAGTTTTGATAATATCAATAAGTCTAATTTCACTACCTCAAGTAACAGTCTTCTAAATGGAAAACGGAAAAAGGTCTAATATACCCTTCAACTATTGAAAATGGTACATAAATGCCCCCCTTCCACCTTTAGGCTCAAAAATACCCTTCGATCCATCTATTCTGCTCAAAAATACCCTTAATGTATTAGAAATGACTCAAAAATATCCTTCTTCCTCTATTGGTTCAAAAATACCCCACAATCCACCTATTTGGATAAAAAATGCCCTTAAAATTAAATTTAAGTCCAAAAATGTTTCCTCCTTTTAACAAATTCTGATGTTAAATATAATTTTATTTAAATTAAATACATGACATTATTTTTATTGGTCTACATTTAATTAGACTCAAATTCATTCACAATTTAATGGTCCTCTTTTCACTAATTTTTTTAGTTATATATAAAAATTTTAAAAGAATTAATGTTTAAGTGCAAAATTAGAAAAGAATTCCTTAAATAGGATAATTAGCAAAGGGCAAATACTCTCATAGTTAATGATTATCTATATGTGCTCAAGTATTAGAAAACATATTTTAGGTAAAATTTTGAAGACTTTTAGTTCTTTTTAGGTTTTGAACTTTTTATATAAAAAAAAAACTTAAAATTAATTTAAGTCTTTATTTAATTTAGGTAAGAATGCATAATATTTTACACTTGTATCCTTCTCCAACATGAAACCATAAAAATAGTAATAATACAAAGAATATATATATATATATATATATATATATATATTAAAATGTAATTAAAAAAAACACCCCTACGTGAAACCAAAAAAAATAATAATAACATCTTTTGAAAAAAACATTCTCTCTTAGAAGACTTTACAATAGATAAAATCATTTAATCTTTTTCCTTATATATATATTAAAATGTAATTAAAAAAAACAAACCTACGTGAAACCAAAAAAAAAAAAAAAACTTTTTTTTTAAAAAAAACATTCTCCCTTAGAAGACTTTACAATAGATAAAATTATTTAATCTTTTTTATTTAATTTTTATTTTATTAAATAAATATATAGAGTGGAATTAAGAGTCCTAAAATATATAAATATGAAACCCGAAACATATAGGAAAATTAAGAGTCCTAAAATATATGGAAGAAAATTAAGAGTCCTAAAATAGAAAAAATATATTTCTTGAAAAAACAAAAATTACCATAAATATAGCTATTATGATGTACCATAAATTACTTGATAACTTGGTACCAACCTAAAACTAAAAAAATAATAATTAGAAAAAAAAACCCACCCCTGTCGTAAAACCCACAAAAACTATATAATAATAAAAAATTATAATTAAAAAAATAGAAATAATATAATAATAAAAAGTTGTAATTAAAAAAACCTCAAAATAATATAATAATAAAATAAATTGTAACTAAAAAAAGCCCACCACTACGTGAAACCAAAAAAATAATATACTAATTAATGCATATCTATTCCATCAAAAAATATATAATATCATAATTAAAAAATTGTAATTACAAAAAAAATTACCCCTACGTGAAACCCAAAAAAATAATAATATAAAGGAGGAGACATTTTTGGACTTAAATTTAATGTTAAGGGCATTTTTATCTAAATAGGTGGAAGAAGGGGTATTTTTGAACCAATAGAGGAAGAAGGGGATTTTTGAGCCATTTCTAATACATTAAGGGTATTTTTGAGTCAAATAGATGGATGGAAGGGGTATTTTTAAGCCTAAAGGTGGAAGGAGGGTATTTGTGTATCATTTTCAATAGTTGAAGGGTATATTAGACCCTTTTCCGAATGGAAAGATCTTGTTATGTAAATTTGGTAAGCATCTCTTAATCAATTAGCTTATTTTTTAAAAATAAAAATAATTAATTTCTTATCCTTACAAACAATGGTGTCTGTAACTATTGATATATTTAATGTATTCTTTTTTGATTATTTTTTAAAACAATTCAATTTTTTCAAAAAAAGTAAAAAAAAAAAAAAAACACTTTAAAAAAAAAAGATATGTGAAACAAAAAAATAAAAATACAAAACAAATAAATATACACCTTTTGGCCATTCCTATTTTCTTCACCTTTTTTAAAATTATTTTTTTTATTTCCGCTCTTTATTAGTAATATTTAGTAGCAGAATGATACTTTTTTTCTCCTTTTCCCTAATTTCTATAATATTCTTTAGTTTATTTTTATTTATCACTCTTTAACTACATGAAAAATTCTTGTAATTTATATATTTTTATTTTGGGAATCAAATCATATCATATAAGTGTAATATTTATATAAGCAGATGAAACAAAAATAAATAACATAAAATTGGTTGCATATTATTTTAGACATTTACAGTTTCAAATTATTGATTATTAAAAGTGAATCATTGCTTTATTTAAAAAGAACAAAATTTGATAAGGGAGGAAGAATTTTGTCTGTCCATATATGTTATTCATTTCACTTCTCATATTTATTTCTCTACTTTCACTTTGTGTCAAGTTGGATTTTTGATTTTTTTATCTAATCTTATCCATTCTGTCTTGAGTATATTTTTCTTTAATAATAAAGACGTAACTTAAATCATATAACCTTAATTCTTTATATTTTTATGTAGTTCTCTGACACCTCCATCACTATATTGCTCTAACTTCATCTCATGTACTCTATCTTATTGAATTTCTCCATCATCAATTTTTTTTAGAGAAAAAACAACTACAAATCTTAAATTTCTTCTAATTATGATTTGTTCATTGTTGAAAGATAATATGAAAACTTTTATATAATTTAAAAGAGCACAAAAGTAAGTTTAATTACTCTCAAAAGTTTAGTGACCGAAAATTCACATAAATGATCATTATAATATAACAAAAAATACCATATTCATTATATAATAAATTCTTAAGAAATGGAGACTGTTCACATGCCCATTATTATGCACACAATAATAAAGATATAGTTCGACGTTTTATTTTATAAATAGAAAAAAAGAAAAAAAAGAGAATATTTAAACTCATTTTATATAATTTCTAAAGCTATTGTGAATATTTAAATCTATCTTTGCATAAACATATAAATAATTTTTGTTATATTTTTGTTGTTCATCTTCCAACATCAAATCTTTATTTTGAGTCTCTCTTTATGCGATGTCTTTTTCATTCTTGTAAACACAATTTACTTACATGTAATCCGAATAATATTCTTAAGAATATGGTTATCATTTCAATTAAAATCAGCGTAACTTCACTATAAATAAAAAAAAATACAATAATTAAAAATGATGTATACGAAAGAAATACTCAAAAGAAAATATTTAAAATCTCAACTTGAGAAGTTTTGATCACTTGCCACAATATGGAGACTGCGATATGGTTCATTTCACTCTATATAATATACTATCACTAAAAGTTTAAAATATTTTTTAGAAATCAAAAATTTAAAACATCCATAAGAAGGGGAAAAACAAAAACATGATATACTCATATATTACTATCTAATATTAATTTTTTTCACGTAAAATTAAATTTGTAGATAAAACTTTTTTTAGTCAAAAAGAAAATAACTTGTAGATTCATACACTATTTTGATCAATTAAACCTTTATGAGAAAAGTAATGACATATATATTTATCATTTTTTCATGATTCCAAGAAATATCAGTTAAAAATAACTTAATAATATCTCCATAATTCAAATGATGCAACTATGCACATCAATCAATTCAATTAACCCGCAAAAGATGTACAAAATTAAAATCAACGAGACACCAAAAAAAAATATAATTTAATACACTATACACAATTCAATAGAACAATGTTTCCAACTTCGATCAACAAAATCAAAAGAATAAGAAAAATATAAAATAAATAGTAGAAAAAACAAAATGAGAAGGAAAAATATAAATAAATAATAGCATCTAGTAGAAAGAAAATTAATAAAATTTTAAAATTGGTGGTAGCAAAATGAGTACCTGTGCTAGCTATAAAATTGACGACAACAATCTTCAATTAGTAGAGTTTAAATATTCATCACATGGAGTGAGAATTAATTCTTTGTTATTTAATTATATATCTTTTTATTGCTAGAAGATAAAAAGACATATATATTGTGACGGAAAGCTTTAAAAGTGGAGATTAATAGCATTGATGTAAAGGAATTAAATATGGCTATTTTTAATATTTTAAAAAATTTTAAAGTGTATTTTTCATCTTTTAAAGGAGAAAAAATATCAAAAAAGCACATAAAAGATAAATAACTTTTCAAGCCTTAGAGAGCGCAACATCACTGATTTTATATTTTTCCTTTATTATTAAACTAGATTTTTTACCACTGTATTTTTTCTAGTAAGGTTTTAACGAGACACATTATCTATCAATTAGACATTTAAGGGGGAGTGTTATAAATATATTACCATATATAGTGAATGTCTACTTTACTATATATAATGAATGTCTAATTTACCATATATAATGAATGTCTAATTTACCATATATAGTGAATGTCTATTTAGCGACGGTAGGCTGAGGGTTGGGTCTTGGAATATAGGGACCCTTCAGGGGAAGTCCATAGAGCTGGTGAAGATTCTTAGGAAGAGAAGGATCAACCTTGCGTGTGTCCAAGAGACTAAGTGGGTAGGGTCTAAGGCTAAGGATGTGGACGGTTACAAGCTGTGGTACTCTGGGAGCGACAGGCGTAGGAATGGAGTTGGCATCTTGGTAGATGAAGAGCTTAGAGGTCAGGTAGTGGAGGTGAAGAGGATCAACGATAGGTTGATGACTATTAAGTTGGTCATTCGGGGGTTTACCCTGAACGTGTGTAGTGCCTATGCGCCGCATGTGGGATCGGAGGGGGAGGAGAAGATGCGGTTCTGGGAGGCTTTGGAGGACGTGGTGAGAGGCGTGCCCAGTTCGGAGAAGATTGTGGTAGCAGGGGATTTCAACGGGCACATCGGGGCGCTACCGGGAGGCTTTGGGGATGTGCATGGTGGTTTTGGTTTTGGGGAGAGAAATGAAGAGGGGGCGACCCTATTGGAGTTTGCGAGGGCGTTTGGGCTGGTGGTGGTGAACTCGGGCTTCCCGAAGAAGGACGAGCACCTGATCACTTTTCGGAGCGCGATAGCCAGGACCCAGATTGACTTTTTGTTGCTTAGGAAAGGGGATAGGGCGTTGTGTAAAGACTGTAAAGTCATCCCGAGTGAGAATCTTTCGACCCAACATAGGCTCTTGGTTATGGATTTGGGTATAAAGAAGAATAGAAAGAGGAGGAGCGAGGAGTGTAGACCGAGAATTAAGTGGGGCGGTTTGACGCCAGTGAATGCGTGGGAGATAGGGGAGAGGTTGGCGGGAATGGGGGTGTGGGAGTGTAGGGGGGATGTGGATAATATGTGGGACAGGGCGGCAACGTGCATCAGGGAGAATGCAAGGGAGGTGTTGGGTGTTTCTAGGGGCCGGGCCGGACATCATCGGGGAGATTGGTGGTGGAATGAAGAGGTGGGGAAGAAAGTGGAGACCAAGAAAGAGGCGTATGCTAAGTTGGTGGAAAGTAAGGACGAAGAAGAGAAGCGGGTAAACAGGAAAGAGTACAAGCTAGCGAGGAAGGAGGCGAAGTCAGCGGTCACGGCAGCTAAGACGGCCGCTTTTGAGAGCTTGTATGCAGGGTTACAGAGGAAAGGAGGGGAGAAAAAGTTGTTCCGACTCGCTAAGGCTAGGGAGAGGAAGGGTCGTGACCTCGATCAGGTGAGGTGCATTAAGGGGGAGGACGGTAGAGTGTTGGTGGAGGACGGCCACATAAAGAAGAGATGGCAGTCGTACTTTCATAGGCTCTTGAATGACGAGGGGGACAGAGCTATTGTGTTAGGGGAACTGGAGCACTCAGGGGAGTGTCGGGATTTTAGCTATTGTAGACGTTTTAAGGTAGACGAGGTTAGACAGGCAGTCCGCAGGATGCGAAGGGGTAGGGCGACGGGGCCGGATGAGATACCGGTGGAGTTTTGGAAGTTCGTTGGAGAGGCTGGTGTAAGGTGGTTGACTGCATTGTTCAATGAAATTTTCAGGACGGCAAAGATGCCCGAGGCGTGGAGGTGGAGTACCATGATCCCCCTCTATAAGAATAAGGGGGACATTCAGTGTTGCAATAACTATAGGGGGATTAAGTTACTGAGTCACTCTATGAAGATCTGGGAGAGAGTGGTCGAGGTGAGGCTGAGACGGATAGTGTCTATCTCGGAAAACCAGTTCGGATTTATGCCCGGCCGCTCGACGACGGAGGCAATCCACCTGGTACGGAGGTTGGTGGAGCAGTATAGGGAGAGGAAGAAGGATCTGCACATGGTGTTCATCGACCTGGAAAAGGCGTACGACAAAGTCCCCAGGGAAGTACTTTGGAGATGCCTGGAGGTGAGTGGAGTACCGCAGGCATATATCAGAGTAATTAAGGATATGTATGAGGGAGCGAAAACCCAGGTGAGGACGGCGGGAGGAGACTCAGAGCATTTCACTGTCCTGACAGGATTGCACCAGGGATCTACTCTTAGTCCCTTTTTGTTTGCGTTAGTAATGGATGTGTTGACGCGGCGTATCCAAGGGGAGGTGCCGTGGTGTATGCTTTTTGCAGACGATGTAGTCCTGATAGATGAGACTCGAGGGGGTGTGAATGACAAATTAGAGTTGTGGAGGCAAACTCTGGAGTCTAAAGGGTTCAGGGTGAGCAGAACCAAGACAGAGTATGTGGAATGTAAGTTTAATGACGTGAGGCGGGAGAATGAGGTAGTAGTGAGGCTAGAAGCACAGGAGGTAGGGAAGAGGGATAAGTTCAAGTATCTCGGGTCCGTGATCCAGAGTAACGGTGAGATTGACGAGGATGTCTCGCACCGTATTGGGGCGGGATGGATGAAGTGGAAACTCGCATCGGGGGTGCTGTGTGATAAGAAGGTGCCGCCCAAGCTTAAAGGCAAATTCTATAGGGTGGTAGTCCGTCCGGCCTTGCTGTATGGAGCGGAGTGTTGGCCAGTTAAGAACTCCCACATCCAAAGAATGAAGGTGGCAGAAATGCGGATGTTGCGCTGGATGTGTGGACTGACCCGAGGGGATAGAGTTCGGAATGAGACTATCCGGGAGAAGGTTGGTGTGACTTCAGTGGAGTGTAAGATGCGGGAAGCACGATTGAGATGGTTCGGACACGTGAAGAGGAGGGGCACGGATGCCCCGGTCCGTAGGTGTGAGAGGCTAGCGTTGGATGGTTTTAGACGGGGTAGGGGTAGACCGAAGAAGTACTGGGGTGAGGTGATTAGGCGGGACATGGAACAGTTACAGCTCACCGAGGACATGACCCTAGATAGGAAGGTATGGAAGATGCGAATTACGGCAGAGGATTAGGGCCAGTTCGGGTCGCTAGTGTAGGGAATAAATTGGTGGGGGTGTATTCCTGTTATGATTCCGTATTCAATGTTCCGTGTTCCGTGTTCCATGTTTATTACGAATATGTGTGCTTTCCTCCGCTGTATATTCCTGCATTCCTGCTTTACTCTGTTTTATATTCCTTATGGGTGCCGTATCTATGTTATGTCATCTGCTTCTGTGCTGTACTATGTGTTTGTGTGATATCTCGTGACTTGAGCCGGGGGTCTTTCGGAAACAGCCTTTCTACTTCATCAGAGGTAGAGGTATGGACTGCGTACATCTTACCCCTCCCAGACCCCACTAAGTGGGAATACACTGGGTTTGTTGTTGTTGTTGTTGTATAGTGAATGTCTATTTATGAATCCTTCATTGTAATTGTCTATTTATGAATCCTTCATTGTAATTCACTCATCAAGAATCCTTAAGGATCCAAGAGAATCTCTCATCCCCAAGTAAAGAAATCTCATCTCTTCTCTCTCTTTATTCTTGTTGTTCTTACTTTATATTTCATAATAAAAATTGATTACTTCTTGATATATAATATGAAATTTTACTTTCAATACTAATACATAATCATTAAGATATTTCTATTAATTCTTACTTACCATCATATTTGTTTGCACGTTAATTTTGGGATGAAAAATTCCAAAAATGATCATTCAACGTAAAAAAATATAATAAAGATAGTACTTTTTAAAACTTCGTCTATCTTAAATTGTTTACTATATTAAAATAGATATTTAATAATATGTTGTCTAGTTTGAAAAATCAATAGATAATTTATTCATTTGTACTTATTTTACCCTTAATATTAAATATTACTCATTATCTAATACATTTCTCAAAACATTAAATTTAACATATTGAGTAATATAGTAAAAATTAATATTATTTATTATTTTTTAGGATATCTTTCAACTTAATAGTGGACAAATATCATTGTATGGAGGGATAATGTTAAGAGATAAATGACCTATAGGAGCGCTAATTGGCTTTCAGGGCGAAATGTTTGTGTTTCTTTCATAATGCTATATTAATAGTTGCTGCTATTAATGAGTATTAATCAATCGTTACTTCATTTTTAGTATGATTTGTAGGTTACCTTTTAATTTAGCACTTAATTTTTAAAATGAGGAAAACTTCATAAAAGGAGAAAATAAATAAATAATTATGTTTTAATTAATTATGGACATTATACCCATAAAGGTGTAATTATAGAATTCTTTTAATACAAAGGTGTACATATTTGATTTTAGAATAAAAAGTGTATTCAAAACTAAATTATTTATGTTATAGATGTGTAAATTTTATTTAATTTTAAAACACGGAGAAAATGATTTGTTAATCCAATACATTAATTTTCACATAAAAATATTTTTCATAAAGCACAATAAAAAATAGTTCCTCATATATATATATATATATATATATATATATATATATATATATATATATATATGTATACATATATAAATAAATAACATTATTTATATAAATTAATATATGTACTAAGTAAGCTAGAATATAATTCTCATTGATCAATTTCCTTAATTTAAGAAAAATGAATAACAAAGCAAACTTTTAAGGGATAATACCCACGAAAATACCTGAAGTTTGACCGGATTACCAGTTGAGTATACTGAACTTTGCGGGGGTCCTATTACTCCCCGGACTTTTTTTTCGTATTTTAATGGCATATATCTATCACTTGGCACACTGCGTGTGATTCATGCGCATTGAACGCGTGAACAGTATTAAAAAAGTTTTAAACTCTTTTTTTTTGCCAAATAGCCCCTTAATTTTATAATTATTTAAAGTTTTATATTTTTATTTATTTTTTCGTTCTTCTTTCTTCTTTCTTCTTTCTTCTTTCTTCTTTCTTCTTTCTTCAACAATGGAGAAATGGTTTCTCCATTGTTGAATTGAAATTTAATGGAACTCAATGGTTATAATTTAATAGAACTCGCTAATTGAAATTCAATGGGTGATTCGGAAGATTCAAACTCGAAAACTCGTTAATTTAATTTCGAGTTCCATTAATGGAAATTGAATCTTCTGAGTTCCATTAACGGAAGATTGAATAGCTTCATGCATGAAATTAAATTTTTTGAATCTTCCGAGTTCCATTAAGAAATTTTTTGAATCTTCCGAGTTCCATTAACGGAAGATTGAATAGCTTCATACATGAAATTAAATTTTTCGAATCTTTCGAGTTCCATTAATGAATTTTTCAAATCTTCCGAGTTTCATTAATAAAAATTGAATCATGAAATTAAATTTTCCGAATCTTTTGAGTTCCATTAATTAGCGAGTTCCATTCAATTAGCGATTTTCATTGAATCTTACATTAATGAAACTCGCTAATTGAATCTTCCGAGTTTCAATAGAAAATTAATGGAAGATTCCATTCGATTATTTGAAAAACATTCTTCATAAACTCAATGGAATCATTTGGAATATTTAATATGGTTGTAATTGTGAAAAAATGTTGAAAAGTGATAAAATAGAGAAGAAATGGCGCGTGCACCGCACTTCCCACCGAAAAAACTGGGTATACGTTTTGAGGGGGGATTAATTCCACTTTAAAAAAGTCCGGGGGAGAGGGGGGAATTAATTTCAATTTAAAAAGTATAGGGGGTAATAGGACCCTGCAAAGTTCAATATGCTCCACTGAAAATTTGATTAAATTTCAGGTATTTTCATGGATATTATCCCAACTTGTAAGCTAATAAATAAGAAAAGTTAAGAAATAAACGTATTCTCTCTTTATTTATTTTTAAAAAATTCCGCTCTTTTCTCATCACCTTTTCTGTTTTTACCCACTTATATTTCCTTTTTTTATCAAATAATCTCTCTCATGTGCATAATTCCACCTGCCATTTTTACTTTAGCTTGATTTGCACCTAAAATCAGTAACATCCCGATTTTACTCCACAAAATCTTCTTCCTCTTACTTTTATATCCTCCTTTACCGTATATATATATATATAAAAATTAACTATAGGTAGTATTATATAAAGGAGTTCTTAAAAAAGAGAAGAAAAGGAGGAGAATATGACTCTTATAAACTCTACTATATCGTCAATAATAAGCATAACATTTTCAATAGTCACATCACTTGCCAATTAGCTTAAGAAAATAGTCAAGTTCAGTATTTAAACATAATTCTCTTGAGAATAAGTTTGTTGCTAAAGGAGTTAATCAATCACGTTGGGAGGTTTTTTTACTTCTCTTTTATTTTCGTAATTCATAATACAAAAAGGACTAAAATCAAGAAATCAATAGGCATCTGTTGTAATATAAAAATCGAGAAAGCAAAACGTCCTTTTTATTTCATCTCTTTCCCTGGTCCTAATTAAGTCCTAACCCTTCCCAAAATGAAGACTCAGCTGTCATGTTTCTCTTGCAAATAAAGGATATGCGCATAAATTTTCCTAGATAAATTAGTGATCTTGCCGAAGTGTTTTAAACTCTTGGGTCTTGTAGATGACCAAAAATTCGTGTTATTATGCTTATTTATTAGGAAATCACTTAAATATCTACAATGTAAGTCCATCTTCAATTTTTCTTCTGAAAAATAGAAAAATTTTGTAACAAATACACAACTCTACATCTTAGACCCTCGAATCTCAAAGATTATAATTTATTCATCATAAACTCAAGTATGCATAGTGATTCTACATCAGTTGACTCTGGATTATCTATTCAGCTCAAATCCATTTTATTGCAATCCAAATCAATTAAATCCCGTAATTTGTTAGCATATATAGTCATTGAGAATTGTTTTATTTTTTGTTCGGCGTTTGTTTCATATGGTGATGATGAAAAATGAACATCCTCTAGGGATTTCTTCCTTGTGGTAATCATTATTGTGCAATGACAAATTTCCTAGTTTTTTTAGCATCGACAAACAAAGATAGGAGCGTTGCAATCGATTAATATAATACTAAGTGCCAGAACCATAATTGTGGTTTTTGGATCTATTAATTAAGAGATCTAAAACTTGGCTTAATTCTGTCAAGCCTATTATAAAATTGTAAAAGCTTCCAATTTTTATTTGAACATGTCATTTATAATGATTGGTAGAATGTCAATTCATCCTCTCTGAAGTTGGCACAACATTATTTGTTTAAAGCAGCCAAAAGGAGAGAAGGAATAAAGGTACCAAACAAAGAGGATTTGACTTGTACTTGGTTGTTTATAGAGGGATTTAACTTGTAGGAGTATTTCTTTCTTTGCATTGTATGTCTAGGGTAAACATTAGAGTTGACTAATTAAATAATTCCCTCGTAAAACCACTAGCTATTCGTCCATAGAGATCTTTAAGTTAATTCAAAGTTTAATTTTGGATGTACTCCATATTTTTAGTTTTAAGTATTGTAGACTTGTTGTAGTAGGAACTTTTGATAGTGCACTTTTAGGTGGGAAAGTCATTCATGTCCAAACTTCTCTCCCTATTTCATTTCATCATTTTAGTTTTGGTGGCAACCATGATGCGTACTCTGAATTCAACTGCAAACCAAACATGGCACAATGATGAACTTGAAAGCATAAAATTCAAATTACTACTTATTCAAGATGCGTCAAAACTTCACAATCACATGGTGGGGCCCATATTATGATATTTTTACTTTTGATAAGCTCAACGAGGAGAAATTTTAACATGGGCGACCCCCATCTAGTATTAGTTGTATCAGGGATTTTTAAATTGGTAAAATAATATATTAGGGGTCCATTATATTAACTTAATTAATTTATCTTCTTCCTCATTAATTTTTTTTTTTTTTTTTGCCTTTTATTTATCTTTCCTCCTTACTCTTGTTTTTTTCTTCACATTTCTGAATTTATGTATTGTAAAATCAATGTGACTATTACCTTGATTTTGTTTTATTTTGTTCGTTAAAGATTCAATTTTTTTTTGTATTTGTTAACAAGTAAAAAATAAATATTATTTTTAATATTATTGTCACACTTAAATAAATACATAAGATATTACAACAATAATAATATACGTAGTATATTTTCACATAGTGGATCTAAAAAGGTATAATGTACGCAGATCATATCACTACCTCAAATAAAGTAGGTAGGTTGTTTTCGATAGACCCTCAACTTAGAGAAATACATAAGATATTAATTGTTAAAATTTTCAATCTGTGAAAATTGGGGAAATTTTTTTTGCCAGAAAACTTTCAATAAAAAAATTTTAAAATGAGAAAACAAGATTAAATGAACAAAAATGAAATTTTAAAAATTCGTAACTGATTTCAAGTTAATTTAATGATAATAAAAATAACTCATGGTTTGTCCATAAACTCTAAATATATATTTTTTGGTTTCCCATCTGGTGCCCCGACTAATCCGAATCATGCGTTGCAGGGCCCATTAAAGTGGTAGCGCTCCTAACAGAGTTTTTTCTGTACCCAGTGTCGAACTCTTGACATCTTATCAAGGGTGGAGCAGCCTCATCCACTGCGCCACAATTTATGTCGGTAATTTGTATGTTATTTAATAACACATGAATGTCTTTCACTATTTTATTATGAGTTTATTTTTTTATACATAAATTAAATTGTGTTTGTATTAAAATATTATTTTACTAAATTAATCCTATTGATTATGTTTTGAAAATTTAAATTTAACTACTAATACTTTATATAGTTATTTAATGATAAATACTAAAGAAATAGCATGAAACTTTTATTTGTTAAAATAAATAAATAAAGAGAAAAGTTATTTTCATCGGACCGAATAAATAAAATTAAGGGAGTAATAAAATTGATTTTAAAAAAGATTAAAACAAAAGAAAACTGTCGAAAAAAAAAAGAACTTGAAAAAATATAAGTGAGAGAGAGATACTAACTAACCAAAAAACAAAAGAGACAGGGAAAGACTAAGATATACTTTCTCTCTTTCAATTTATGTGTTAGTTTCAATTTCGAGATTCAAATAAAAAAAAAATTGATAGTAATTTTTTGATATATTTTAAAAATATTTTGAATTGGTCAATAATTATGATTTATAGTAATTTTTACTTAGTTTTTGAATATATAAATTTTACCTAAAAACTTAAAGATTATGAGCTCAAATTTATGATTAAATTTAACTATTTAACCATTAAAAAACGAATATATAAATTTGGAGAGAAATTAAAATAAAGAAGTATAGTGTAGGAACAAAGAAGAAGAAAAAAAGATCAAAATAGGAGATCAAAAGAGGGACATGTGCTTACACAAAGGGGCCCATAAATACACTTGTCCATAAATAAATGGTGCCTCACACAATTATTGTTGGTTGAGTGAGGCCCATGTTAAAATTTTCCCTCAACGAGTCCTAGATATTTTTACTTTTGATAAGCTCAACAGAACCATTCTATGGCATCAAACTAAAAAAAACATCAAACTATGTCATATATTTAAAAATGTACCAATCTATGCTTAACTCATAAAAATTGTGAGTTATGCACAAATATCTTTAACGGAAGACAGCTCACGGTGTTAAATTTTTTTAAAAGTGCATAACTCACAATTTTTGTGAGTTATTCATTCTTACTTTAACAAACTCACAAAAATTGTGAGTTATGCATTTTATTTTAATATAAATCACAAAAATTGTGAGTTATGCATTCTTATTTTAACATAATTCACAATTTTTGTGAGTTATTCATTCTTACTTTAACAAACTCACAAAAATTGTGTGTTATGCATTTTATTTTAATATAAATCACAAAAATTGTGAGTTATGCATTCTTATTTTTAACATAACTCACAATTTTGAAAACATCTTCATGCATATTCATAAACACATCTGATCCTTCCTAAAAATGATCAAGAAATGAAACTTCTTTTTAATAAAAATGAGGCCTGTTTATTGGTACTGAGACTGAAGTTGACTGTGAAATTGATTCTTGTTGAGGATAAGGACTCATAGACATGGCTCTTTGTTCAGAATTGGACCTCATATCATCATCACTCGATGATGACTCATAGGGGCATTCACCTCCCTCGGCATTATTAGGTTTGCTATCATCGCCTTGTGACAATTCATCAGAATTTGGTTGATCAACATTTTCAATATCATCTGTGATAACATGTTCATCTCGCGTGACATTATTCCTATATATCAAATAATAAAATAATTTTAGTACATTCAAAAAACATGAATAATAATTACATGAAATTAGCAATATAAATAATAATCACATAAAATTAACAAATATAAGTTATTAGCGATGATATTTTAGACCTACCGATAATAATCGACAGTATCCAAGCTTAGTGACAAATGAACATTTGCAGATGTTCCAGCATTGTGCATCCATCCAAGTTGAGATAATTGACCATAATTATAGTCATTTTCAAATAAATCAACATTATTCGTGTCACCCAGCGTTAAGTCCCTAAATAAAATATACCATATGACATAAGAAATGGACAAAAAATTATTAAAAATATAAAATATTAATAATAACACAAATTAAGAAAAATTACCGATCACTTTCATTCAAAGTTTCATTCAAATCAGGTATTGAAAATTGTGTTGGCATGTTACTCGGCATGATGTATTGAGAGAATTCATGTCAAAAAAGTATTATACTGAGTTAAATGAGCATTAACATCACTTGTTGGATCATCAAATTGTGTATGCACATTTGTCTGTATCGGAGACTGCATAAGATGATTTTTACGCTCCTTCTTAACATAAACTTGAAGAATGTTCAGTTTTATTTAACTAGCATAGTCACAAGGAGCCCTCAGAAATTCAGTCAACGACTCATCATCACTAATAATCCATTCTCCATAATTTACCATTCCTTGAGATGAGAAGGAATTTGGATACTGCCCGACTATAAATAAATCAAAATCATTATTTTTTATTTTTATTTTTCTAAAAATTAATTCTACAAATTCTCTATAACCAATTGAAATTGGATACTTCGCATTGGATTTGGGGGACATACTATAATATATTGTATTTCCCTCGTGAATAAGTGTAACTTTAACACGTTCAGAATTCATTTTCTAAAATTTGATAAAGTTTTGAAAAGATAAATTGAGTTTGAAGATGATTAAAAAAAAGAAGAAGAAGAATTTGAAAATCATATAAAAAGAATGAATGTATACGGGTGTTTAAATAGGAGAATTTAAAAAGAATATAACTCGCTTTTTTTGTGAGTTATGATAAAAAAAATGTATGACTCACTAAAAAAGTGAGTTATATACTTTTATGAGTTATATGTTAAATAAAATTTCGGAAACGTTTTTCATTATTTAAATAACTCACAAATGAATGGATAACTTACAATTTATCTGAGTTATGTTAAAGTAAAAGGCATAACTCACAATTTTTGTAAGTTATGTTATAATAAAATGCATAACTCACAATTTTTATGAGTTATGTTAAAATAAAATGCATAACTCACAATTTTTGGAGTTATGTTAAAATAAGAATGAATAACTCACAAAAATTGTGAGTTATGTTAAAATAAGAATGCATAACTCACAATTTTTGTGACAAATAAAATGTATAACTCACAATTTTTGTGAGTTATGTTAAAATAAGAATGAATAACTCACAAAAATTGTGAGTTATGCACTTTTCAAAAATTTAACACCGTGAGCTGCCTTCCTTTAAAGATATATGTGCATAACTCACAATTTTTGTGAGTTAAGCATAGATTGGTACATTTTCAAATATATGACATAGTTTGGTACTTTTTTTTTAGTTTGGTGGCATAGAATGGTTCCGGACTCCAATTGTTCACACTTTCAGTGGGGAAATCATTTCCTCATTTTTAAGTAACATGTTCTTTTAAAGAAAATATTTTTTAAATTCTTTTGACCAACTGTACACAGGACGAACACAACTAATTAATTCATTTTCCAGGAGGATGGGAGAATTGTAATGACAGGAGATATTTCAATAGCTGAAGTTCTGGAAAAAGAAGGCTACAAGGCAATTCGGGCAATGAATATGGGACGTGGACATGTGAAGCTTCCACCGTTGCTTATAGCCATGAAGTTTCATTTGTTGGGTAAGCAGTAAGATTAAGGAGTGATGAGAGAGAGGCATCTTGACATCCTGTCCTAGCATCATCCCCTCCCTTCTTGTAATTTTTGTTTACTTTTTGCCTGTTGGGTGTAATTTCTGCCTAATTGATATTTTTTCATCTACTCTGCGTGACATTCTGGTTTACGTATTTTAGCCTTCTCGTGTGTTGTTTCATCAGGTAATTAAGGAGAAAGTGCTACCTCTTTTTTGAGATTTCAAGTGGTAATTTCGAGTTTTGCCGCTTACCTGATTGCTTGTTAGTTTGAGTTCATTTAATGTAATAGTGCCTAAAAGAAAACTCAATTGGTCATCACTGTACATGTTCATGCAATAAACAAATTTGGTACTCCTATGAATAGATAGAAAATCGGATCCTATTTCTCTTTGAATCCTACTTCTTTATTGAGTAGCCTAAACTTGTGATTAGAAGAAGTTGCACTTGTCCTGATGAAGGAAATATGACGATTGTTGTGAAGCTACACTTAAGAAGCCGCTCCTCCCTCCATTTACTTTAGCAATGCTTGGAGACTTTGGGCAAATTTTGGTCGAGAGCAATCCTTTGCTTTTTCATTTCTGCTTCTTGGACGGAACACCACGCACAGCACAATGCATTTCCAGGTGAAAAGTGACACAAATGCCAGAAACTGTCACTGATTCTTCACGGCAGATTCTTAATGTACTACTAAGAAATACTTGAAAGTATGCAAGAACAGCATTAAAAAGGGCAGCCCGATGCACTAAAGCTACCACTATGCGCGGTGTCTGGGGAAGGACCCCACCACAAGGGTGTATCGTAAGCAGTCTTACCTAGTCTTACCTTGCATTACTGATCCTTAAAAAAGACCAAAGATGTAGGTAAGCTGGCTAGCACTTGATGTCAAACAAAGTAGTCATTTATTTCTACCAACAGGAGGCCCACAAGGCTGGATATGATGAAACAAAGCGTGAACCAATTACATTAAGGATTTGATACTTCGAACAACATACTTATTTGCCAACAACGAACCATTACAGAGAATTCTGCGTGTATTATCTATTTTTCCTGCCTGTGCATGCCATATAGTTCTGTTAAATCACTGAGAGGTAAAGGGAACTTGCAAACGCAACAGTTAGAGCATTGTTAGTCTTTGGATGCTCTCTATCCTGTGCACTGCCTTTGTAAACAACTCCAATGTAAAACCAAATGGATACAAAAAACCTTCAGCTTAATTATCTTGAATCACCTTTGTCAAGCTTTTCAATTTCTTCCTGGTGCCTTCTCTCCGCTTCTTGAAGTTCTCTTTCAGCATCCTCTTCATCCTCCAAATCGTCACGATCTTCAAACTCCTTAGTTGCTGCCATTGCTTTAACAACAGGATCTCTTAGCTCAGCAATAAGACCACCACCAACCCTGTACTCCTCTTCATCACCAATCAGGAACAGACGTTCGTCAGGTCCTGAGGCCATCGGTATATCTACTGCCAATAATTTCATATCATACTGCAGACCAAATAGCAGGATAAATTTTAGCATAAGCAAGACTAGAGTAAACAAGAAAACAGTTAGATTCTTCTGCATTGTTTATTATCTGGTTTAGTAATCAAATCAGGAAGCTTCAACTTCTGGAAAATCTCTCGTGACAAAATATGTTAGTCAATTACAGTTAGAAACACTAAACTCTAGATGATCATTTGACGAAATATATTATGGCCTCTTTTAGTCCAGACTGAAAAAGGTAGGGCTCTATAAACAAACTAGCTCAAAATTATAAGACCAATCAACCCGAATGTATGCCCACAACATGAATACTAAGCTTCATTATATTTCGAGAAATAGGATGTCACATTGTGATAAATTCTCCTTTTTTCAGTTCTTTTGTTTTTATTTTCTGGAAAGATGGAAAAATAATGCTCGATAACACTGGATCACAAATTTGACATCCTATATTCTATTGATAAAGCTTTTACTAAAATGTCAATGCTTGCAGTCTCAATATCTCATAGGCCGAGTTCAACACTTCAAACTTGTCATGCCAGTTAAAACTTTTAAGTTATTACTTAAGTTGGAAACAAACTCAACTCAGATGCCAGCTTTTTTAAATATGGTTGAGCTGATTTAGCAGATTACATATTACATTAAATTTTTGATCTTGCCACCA
Organism: Capsicum annuum; assembly: GCF_002878395.1. Lineage (NCBI taxonomy): Eukaryota > Viridiplantae > Streptophyta > Magnoliopsida > Solanales > Solanaceae > Capsicum > Capsicum annuum. Next base: position 145,582,443 of record NC_061113.1, read on the forward strand.
TGTGCACTTTCACCAATTTAGATCCCACCCTCTCTATCCCATGCATGTTTATCAATTTTGATCTTGTCGTGTATCTATTTCTTATTTCTAGCCTTCTATAGTTCACGATGCTATAAAAACTATCCCTTTAAAGTTTTAAATTTCCCACTTAGGCAAGATTAGTCTGAAAAAAGGAAGTCACTAGCAGTTCTGAACGTCATGATACGTGACAATGTTCAGGTATGACGAGAAAATTGCAACAGCACGGAGTTAAGCTTCATCATATAGAACAAAAGAAGCAGCTGATTTGAAATCAAACCTGGCCTTTCTTATTCTTGACTTCAACACTTACTAAACCTTTCCGCTCAGAACCTCGTATTGGGAAAATCAGAAAACATCTTTTGCCCCTAAACCGTGGCTTGAAGTTCTTAAGAGTAATACCACCTCCTGACATCACATATGCTCTCAAGTCTGTTCCCGAGAGTGGAGCACCCATAACCTCAAGAATTCCAGCTTCTGTATTAAGTCTTCTCATTGCCATTCTGTATACCTTATCAGGGTTGATGGTAAATCTTGAGCGAAGATACAAGCCCTAATATATCACAAAAAAAGTTTTCTCAGCTATAATTATAGGAAGTACAGAGCATGCTCGATCAGCAAGAGTTCAAAACTTAGAAAGAAGAAAGAAAACTAGGAGACTTTTAATCATAGACCACCCACTGTTGAAAACATTAAACAATTCCTTACGGAGTCGTTTGGTATGAGGGATAAGTATAATAATTCCGAGACAAAATGTAGGATTATTTTGTCCTACTTTTGGTTGGAAGTATTAATTAGTCCCATGATTATTTATCCTACCATTACTATAGAGTGATGGGATAAGTTGTCCCATATTAATGGTGCGGTAAGTAAATCCATGGGATATCCCAATACAGGGATAACTTTGCTTATCTCATCCCCGTACCAAATGTCTCCTGAGAGTTGCAAGATTAAATATAGTCCCAGCCAACCAAGCATGAAGGTGTTTGAGCTCCACATAATGTGCACAAGTTTGATAGTTACTTGAAGTTCATAGTCCAAATATCAGATTTTCACAAAACTAGTTATATGTTAAGCCTTTGATTTTGCGAGGTTGACAAATTCCGATCAGCGCCTGTATTCTATTACTATTACCTAACAAAAAGGTCCTTCATAGACATATTTGTGGTTTTATTTATCTTTCATAAAGCAAGCATTTCACTGATAAGCATACAGAGGATGCAAAGCAAAATACAAGTAAGATCAGCTCCAGTACTTGTTCAATAAGTTCTTAAATAGGTCCCTTGGTGTAGAAATAGTTGTAGTTTAAGTTTTGGGATAATTAGCAGCTAGTCCTAATAGTTTTCGTTCACAAAGAATGATTCCAATTCTCAAATTAACAGTTCTTTTTAAGACACGGTATAACTTTTTTTGTGTGGATAAGGGCACATTATGACACTAATACCAGCTAAGTCACAGTAAGGATGCAATTACAACAACAACAACACAATCAGTATAATCCCATAGGTGGGGCCTGGGGAGAATAAGATGTACACAGACCTTACCCTTTGCTGGATAAAGAAGCTGTTTCCGATGTACCCTCGGCTCAAAAGAAGTTTCCAAAGCATGGTTGCAACAAAAAAATAGGACAGCAAAATAACAACAGACAAAGCAGATGAAGCAACAGTAAGGACGCACATTAGCATATTCAGAAGCTCTGGGAAAAAAAACAACTCAAAAAAAGATTTGATTTCGGGAAACACATGCTCATTTAAACATCACATATATCTCAACAAACGACAAACAGAAACTTGAGAAGAACTCACAGCAAAGGCGACAATGGCGGAGGAAAGAGCAAGGAAGCCATACTTGGCCATGCCTTCAGACAATCCAATAAAAGTATTAGCAATTCCAAACAAAACCCTCCAAAGCAAAATGCACACCATAACACCTGCAGCACCAAATAACACTAACGAATTCCTCTTCCAAAATGCCTCAAGCTGCAAACCCACAGCACCCTTGTATCGCATAGCCCTCTCCTTAGCATCTCCAACCGGATTCTTCAACACATTTTTCCCACTCATTTTCGAACCCAATCCAGAACTCTTCATCGACAAATACCTAAACCCTAACAATTTACCGTCTGGGTCTAACTTCTTCTTACTAGGGCTTTGCAAAACCCGCGGGAATAGTGAAGACGAAAAATGGTTTCTCTGTAAATTCGAAACCCCTAATGGATTAACAAAAGGTTTTTCGATTATCTTGGAATGACTAGAAAGGAAATGAGATATACCAGTTCTTGAAGTAGCATTTGGGTTTGAAAATTGATGGGGTTTTGTTAAAATGTAGTGATAAAGGTTACTCAGAACGAACTTTGAAGACGATGATTTCGACATTTTACAGTGGTGAAACAGCTGGGGCAGATTTAGATTCAGGTAAAGCACAAACTCAACAACACAGAGATGATAAATTCCTCAGTAGCTGAATATATATAGATAGGGAAAATGAAAGCTGCTTGCTGTTTAGGGGTCAATGAAAATTGCTTAGTTCTCTCAATAGGGGAGAGGGCTTTCTGCAAAATCTCCCATTCAACTGTGTTGTCCTCACCAGGGAACTTTTTGTTGGTTTAATCGAACCCTTTGACAACGAAAGTTTGAGGTTTCTGCCCCTGTGATTTGATAAATTTTACTTCAGTCCTCAAGGGAATGAAATTATATTTCTTGGACAAACTTTTGCTTTTGCTATTCACAAAGTTAATAAAGCGGGGAAGAGGGAATGCAACTCTGTTTGTTCGTAGGAATCTAAATGTATTTGAATCCGGAACACTTCGATTCAAGTCGAAACCTGAAACCCATGGAGGGTAGGAGTGGCAAAATCAATTCAAATTTGGTTAACATGATTTTAGATCGTTTGGTAGAGTGTGATTAAAAAAAAAAAATTAATACATGTATTAGCTTTATGTATTGCTATTATCTTATTTGATATATTTATAACTAATGCAAGCATTAGTTATGCATTCTATTATGTAGTATATTATGCATAATTAATACCATCATTTTTTGTGTATTAGTAATACAATCAAAACATGCATTAATTTATTAAATGCCTAATTTATCCCTCAATTTTTTTCCAATTTCTTTTTCGTTCTTGTTCCTTATAATCATTTCATTGGAAATTGAATCTTGTAAATAATATAAAACTATTACAAAGTAGCTTATCTTTTGGATCTTTTATGCCAAAGGAAATTAAATATTATAATTTTCTCAAGTTTTTCCTCTATTTAATTTTTCTTGTTTTTTCAGTTTCTTTCTCTTTTTTTCCAACAAAAAGTTCACCGATTTCATTGCCCAGAATTTTTGGTTTAGACGAAATGAACATTAAGGTAGAATGCTAATTTCACACTTCACTGAAAAAGAAGCAACACCGGTCATGACGAAACAATAAAATTCCAATTGAACAGTGAGCATAACACTAATGGGGTGACTTCACAGTAACAATGGAGACCACAATTCATAGAGAAGAACAAAAAGCACATTTTATACTCACACACAAAATCTGATATAGAGTAGAAACACAAGAAATGAAAGAAATACACAGATCAATACATAGAGAACAGTGAGGACAACATGAGAGGAAAAATACATACGCGTAGAGTAGAAAACAATGAAAAGGAGAGAAGAAAGTAGAATACACAGGGCTTCGATTTGTTGGTTCGAATTTTACTGGAAAGAAAGTGGAGAGGGTATTTTTGTCAAATAAATTTTTTTATATAAAAATTATACAAAATATATGATACATCAAATCAAACACTCATAAGAAGAATATAAGCATAGCTAACACAAACATTACTAATACTAGCATTATTAATACACCATGTTGACACCCAATTTTGACCTTTCGATACTCTTCCTAGACTATTATTATTATCAAAATTATTAATTTTAAATGTTAATATATTTTATAGATTATTTTAATATTTAATAAATATTAACGTGTCACATTAATGATTTTGAAGTAAATAATTTATTTTTTATTATTTAAGTTTATTTTTATATATCATATATAATTTGTTAATTTAAAGATAATATTTTCTACATAACTTTGTCAATAGCTATTGAATTATTTTCGTAAATATACTTATGATTTAAAAACACGTAGTCTGTTGTTGTTATTTTTGTATAATATTTTTTACGTAACATTAATTTCATATACATAAGTTATTTTTAAGAATAACGATTTTGTGGTGTCTTATTGTTGTGCCTGATTTATTTCAAATTTATTACTGTTAATTTTATATAATATCTTTTACGTAACATTAATTTCATATACATAAGTTATTTTTAAGAATAACGGTTTTATGGTGTTTTATCATTTTATTGTTGTTATACCTGATTTATTTCAAATTTATTCACGTCGATTTTATATAATATCTTTTACGTAACATTAATTTCATATAGATAAGTTATTTTTAAGAATAACGATTCTGTGGCGTTTTATTATTTTCTCATTATTATTATTATTATTGTATCATTATTACATTTATTAAATAACAGTCCAAATTTAATTCAATTTCTTCAATTTACTTATTTTTTTGCCTTTTTTTATACACACTCTATGTCAATTTTAGCCTAAATCCATTTCAATTTGATATCAAATTAAAATCTATAATTCATTTTCAATTAACCCATTTTCGAAGTTCAATCTCGTCTGTTCATCACATGATCCGACGATCCTTAATTAATCTCCACTTTTCTTTCTTTTAATTGAAACTACCTCAAATCAACAATCCTAATCTCATTTTTTCCAACAAGCCGCACACCCCTCTCTTTTTCTCTCTCCTTTCTTATTCTCCCTCTAGACCAAAAACACCATCGGTTGCCGCTAGTCACCTTCCCAACGACGATTTCAGCCGGCAAAACAACATCGGTTGTTGTAAACCGCCTCCCAACACCGGCACCGCCTCCTTCTCTCTCTAAAACCCATCATTGCTCTACCACTAGCGAGCCCATCACCGATCTCTCCTCAATCGCCTCCAGCATCACCCATGTCTCCATGAGGCGGCGAACCAACGCGCACCAGCCTCTAGAGTCACTGTCGCCGCTGATTCACTAGCAAAACAACAACCCAATGTTTTCGACAATTTTAGCCACCGATGAATCAAATCAGTGGCGTTCTGCCACTCTCTTTGTTCTTCTCCCTTTCGTTTGTCCTCGTTCTCTATGTTGCCTCCTTGCTTGTTTTGTCGATGCCACCTCATCGGAGTTGATGACCAGTGAGGCGTCGCTAACAACAACAACATCGAACGGACCCGACAAGGACTCTCCAAATAGAGAAAACTCATGTGGGTAGGAAAGAATTTAATTTCAAGATCCTTATGTTGATATATGATGAATTCAACTCTGGTATGATCGTTATTATCTCTATTTTTATCATTTGAACGTTGTTGTCTCTTTTCTTAGATGTGAAATTTGTGATGTTCGGATATAATTTTGGTTTGAATTTGTTCAATTCGTGTTTACTTAATTCTTTAGATTATATCATATGTGAAGTTCCCCAATTCCATGGCATGTCATGCTTTCTTTTCCGTTTAATATTCGACTGCTTGGATACTTAATTGTTTATGAGATTTGAGTTAATCGACTCCGTTTCATGTTTATGAAGAGTGTTTCATTTGATTATTCCTCAGCTGATCTGTTGCTTCTCTTAGTAATGACAACCTTTTACGTGACTATTTTGGTAAATTTTGATTAATTTTGTGCACAATTGATTTAATTGTTTCAATTCATATTTCTTGTTGTATTTAACCTTGTATTGGTTGACACCTTCTTTGAAATTTGGACTGATTTACTTATTTATGAGAAATTTGACTAGCTTTACACATAATCAATTACAACTATTTAAAATCTCTTTAATTATGAGATAGCCATAATATTGATAATTTGTTTCATGGTTTGTTTATCATATTTTTTAAAAGGGAATCCCATGATTCATGCAACAACTTTGGTAATTATCTGTTTTTGATAAATGTTAATTGAACTTGTTTTATTTTGAAAGATTCAGCCATCTATTTAAGGAACAAAAATTATTTTAATTGATTTCCAGAATATTCCATCTTCCTTTTATTTTTGTGACCCTTTTACTATATAAATTAAACATTTTCTTTTCTTAAGACTTACCTTTTATGATCCCTCTCCTACACTCTCAGAGAAAAAGAAAAGAAAACAATTTTCCTCCTGTTACTCTGTAAACAGAAAAAACAAGAATTTGTTTTTGCATTTATTATTCTCCATACAAAAATATTTCAAGTTCTTTGGCACTTCGGGTTTCATTCAGTTCCATTTTATTGCTTCAATTGTTTTGCTTACGGTCTTGGCTAGTCTCTATCGACACATTCTTTCTTATGTTGTAGTACTCATGATAGCACAAAAGCATAGAAAACATGCCTATAGGTACTAATTCCAAATAATTATTCAGTGCTTGTGTTTCTGTTTGCTATGCCTTTATTTTATTATTTCTCTGTTTGAGATCATGTGTTGGGTGTTCGACTTTCTATTTTGTGCTTGCTCTGCCATTTTGTTCGTATCTAACAGGTATCCTTAAGTGGTGTTTTGGGATTTGAAGAGTCGCCTGGGAGTTTGGGTGAGGCTACTCATTTCTTTCTTAGTCTAGTCTTTTTTTTCTTGGTCTGTAATATCATTGTATAAACCTCTCTCATGTAATAAGAAATATGGGGATTGCTTACAGGGGGGCGGGGTTTATGTGTTTCACTTAGACAAAACATAATCTAGGACCTATTAATGAATTTTGTCACCTAGAAATCATGTTTTAGGAATTATTAATTAACTTTCTGTTTAAAGTTGATTTTAACATGTTTTTCTTGATTTTGTAATGCCGTAATTAATTTTCAGCGCTTTACTCACGTCTATTTTAGCGCATTTTGTCAATTTTCAGAATTAAAAATCAGTCACAAAAATCATGTATCATTTTCATCATTGAAAAACTACTTTCCACACTTTGTAACTCTAGAAATTAAATTTTTAATTAATTTTCAGTATGAAAATAATACTTTTCAATAATTAAATTCCACCCTTTAAAATAATAAAATTTTCAGCAATGACAAAAAATCAGTTTTCAGCATTTTCAAAATCTGTTTCAACATTTTAAAAAATCAGTTTCTATTTTTTTTTTGAACAATAATTTTCGGCAATTAGCTTCAGCATTTCTTATTAGTTTTAGCAGTTAAATTGACAGAATATATTTTTGCAAACTTTTGACATTAAAAATGTCTTTGTTTTCAGCACTAATTGTCAATCACAGAATATTTTATGTCAATGTTCAACATTAAATTTTTTTTATTCAGCTTATTTTTTAAATTTCAGAAGCATGTTTAATTAATTTTCAGTATAAAGGTATTTTTAGCATTGATCATAAATTTCTGGATGTGTTTTCTGTCGATCCACAACATTCATATTTGTTTCAGCATTTAGGTATAATTTTCGTCATATAAATTTCATCACAACAGCTAATTTAGTTTACCTAAAATGATGTTCACATTTTAATCATTTTTCGTTAGTTTAATAGTAGATGACAAGCTGACTGTGAACCCTATTCTCCTAGATATCTTATTTATAGGATTTAATTAATTAATTAATTAATTTTTGACATACTAATTAGTCGTTGGGCATTTAGATATCATGCCTAAAGGTTTTTAATCACGCAAAATGAACAATTATTTTAAGCAGCTAATAACCTATTCAATATTTAACCAATTAAGAGGCTTGTATTGAAATCATTATGTGCTACGTGTAATCCAATGTGCTTTGCTTGGTGCCGACCTTGAGTCTAATAAGGTAGCCTAACTTTATTCTGTCTAGATCAATTCCAAAATAGTAAGTCCAACTTTTCTTGGACACTAGATTGGGATCAGTAGGCATTTAGGGAAGGCTAGTTTTGTCATTTCTTTTAGAACGTTTTTGAGCTTAAATAAAGAAACTAGATGGGGATGTGTAGACGTTCGGAAATAATGGAGGATGACCCGATCATAATTAGACAATGCGATAAACGACATTGTCACCCGTTAATAAGTTGGGTGTTGTTTTGAATAATAAAATAATAATTTCTTGTCGAACCTTTAGAATTCGTCGTCTCTTTTACTTTGTGTGTTTAATTTGTTCGGGGTAGTTTAGGTTCACTTATTGAATAAATTTTGTTATATTGTTGTGTCACTTCTGTCTTCTCGCTTGTCTAATTTATATATTTTATGACTTAGATAATTGATAGCTAAAAAAAATTGAATTTCATGTCTCGTTTCTTCATATTTTTACCACTTAGTAATATTAAGTTAGTAAAACACGTGACTTTTGCTTATCACATAGAAATCTCATGTAATATATAAATTCAGTCGAGACTATAATTGTGGACCTCGAAAGATGCCCAGCACATTTCTTTCGAGGTAACTTGAGCCCTTGCCCAAGTTCTGGTGACATAGACTAATTAACTGGTTTGTCATTTGCCTAGAATGGTGCCCTAACACACCTTAATTCGTTAGGTATCGACTCTTCACTCTTTAAACATCCTAAAAAGAGTTGTCACGTCTAATATTGCTTTTCACAAGAAAATGAGGTGCGATAGCTTGACGACTCTGCTGGGGATACTTGGGTTCTAACCATTATGAATTTGTTTTTTACGTGGGATTCTTTCAATCTGACTTAACTTTATTTCGATGTTTGTGTTTCTCCATAATTATTTATCTTTGACTTTATCATTTGTCGTTTCTACATTTTAGTCTCCTTTCTTTTTTCTTTATTTGTTTTAATGGATATTTATATATTTCTCCATGTCCAACTTCTTTTTTATTTTTTCTCCTTTGATTGGTTATTTGTTATCTTATTTTTAATTTCATATTTATGTTGCCCAGTGTTCTATTATTTTTTGTTATTATGTGCTATGTGTAACTGCTTTTCATAACTGACATTCTGCTCATATCTTCCTCCACTTGAAATTTTTTTTCTTTTTCTTTTTAAGAACGGTTGTGTGGTTGCATAGACATTCATTCCTAAAACACCCTATGAAAAATGCCTCGCGAATCAGTCGATCAGCGATGCGTCGACAGTCATGAGCTTTTCTGCTCTCAAGTTGTCCGCTTGAGGGAACCTTGTTAAAAAAACGCCCTTATTCTCTAAAGCTTAATCGTATATTTTTTTACTAAGGAATATGCATCCTGATAAATCTAGGATGTCTTCATAACCTATATACATATATCAGTTTTGTTATTTTTGTCATCTTAATTTGTTTTTACATTTGTATTTGACAATATTTCGTGGTTATTTCGTCTATAATCCATCCTTCTGTTATTTGAATTTTTATAAGTCTCAATTTCGAACTACGTCTGACCTGATTCTTGTTGTATCAAGATACGTAAGCAATCCTTTATAAGGATGCGGTCTTCCTTTTTCTTTTCTTTTACTAAATATTATAGTTTTTTAAATTGTGAAATAATCTTTATCATTACAATATCTTTTCTATCAAACCATAATCTCCCTTTCTTTTACCTTTTCATAATGTCATAAGGGTAAAAATTGAAACCTTTTTTGGATTATTCAAATAATTTTACACAAACTTTTAAATTTTCAATTGTTTCATTCGAAATTGTCTCAATTAAATTAATCCTTTCAAAATTCTTAAAACTTTTCAAATCTTCTACATCTCATGATTTTTAAAATAAAATGCCTTTAAATATTTCTATGTGCATCTTTTATATATCTTATCATTATTTATTTGTTCACCTCGTCAGCTTCATGTACAAACTTAGTATCTAGGTTTTTCTTAGAGTTTATCTTTTTTTTTTTTTTTAATATCAATTCATTTCTCAAGCTCAAGTTCTAATCCACCCATTCGTCCTAAGTCCTCTTTGACAAAGTACCTCATATTGTCATACTATACTTTTTTATTGGGTTAACTGCTACAAGTTCATGCCATTCAGGTTGAAAAATGCTTAGAGCCTCATCTCAATTCGCTTTTCAGGCTTAAGTTCTAGCCCACCCATTCGTCCTAAACTCCTCTTTAATAAGATAACTCATACTATTTGATGTACATTAAAGTGACGCTACTTTGAGAAGGCCTTTCACAAGAAGCCAAGCTAAGGACCTTCAAGCATATCAAGCTTTATGGATGAAGATGGAATCTTTGGAAGGTTTTCAACCCCATTGGTCAACATGATGAGGGATCAAGTAAGACTCCTCTTGATACAACTTCATCTCACATGGTAGTGCAAGATACTCTCTCTCCTAATGTTGCTTTATCAAAAGTTTACAATCAAGCAACACTTCCAAAGGGGGGGAATCAACAAAGAAATCTTCCACCACAAGTCAATAGAACTCAAGTGAGAGCCCAACATAACCTTGAAGAGCATGATTCTTTTGATGGAGATAATTATGATTATGGAGCCAATGATCAAGTTCAACAAGAGAGGTTAGGTGAGAGAGGAAGAAGAGGGGGAAATGAACGATGGTATCCGATTGATGGTAGAGAATATAATAGAAGGAATGATGATGAAGATCGAGGATTCAACAACATCAAGGTTACTCTTCCATTCTTCAAAGGAAGTAGTAACCCGAATGAATATCTTGATTGGATTGTGAAACTTGAAAGGCAATATAATCTCGACAATGTGAGTGATGTTAAAAAGGTGAATTATGCTATAAGTCACCTTGAGGGTTTTGCTTCTACATGGTGGGAGAAAATTGAAAGAGATGCTTTGGTGAATAGAGACTTTGTTACAAGTTGGCATGACATGAAAAGGCGAATGAGAGAAACGTTTGTGGGTCAAGATTATGAACAAAATACACTCAAGAAGTATTACAATCTTCAACAAGGAAGTAAGAGTGCGGAAGAGTATTATGAGGAACTAGAGCATACTAGGCTTCGAGCTAATGTCAATGATGAAGAGGCGAAACTTGTGGCAAGATTTATCTCGGGCTTAAATAAAGAGGTAAAAGAGTGCGGAAGAGTATTATGAGGAACTAGAGCATACTAGGCTTCGAGCTAATGTCAATGATGAAGAGGCGAAGCTTGTGGCAAGATTTATCTCGGGCTTAAATAAAGAGGTAAGGCAACCATTGAAATTGCATCGTCTTTCTACTTTATATAAAGCTTATCAAATAGCACTCAAGGTGGAGGGTCATCAAAAGGAAAACAAGTCAAGGGTGCAATCTTCTTCTTCTTCATGGGCTAAAAATAAGGAAGTTTGAAAATCATCTCCTACTTGGGACAAATCCAAAGGTGCAAAGCAAAAATTGAAGTCTAACTTTGACAAAGGCAAATCAAAGGAGGACTACAAGGATGGAGGTAACAAATCTAAACTTGAAATTCCATCTAAAATAAAGTGTTTTAAATGTCAAGGATATGATCATAAAGCAAATGAGTGTCCTAATAGAAGAACTATCATTGCATTGAATGATGGTGGTTATCAAACTGAAGATGAATCTAAAGATGGCCACATGGAGGATGATAGTAGTGATGAGTTTATTGGAGAAAGTGATGGAGAAGAAATTAATGATGATGGAAAACTTGTTCTTGTTGTGAGGAGAAGTATGAGTGCACTAGCAAGGAAAGATCTTGATCAAAGAGAGAACTTGTTTCATAATTGGTGTAGAGTGCAAGAGCAATTATGTTTCTTTATCATTGATAGTAAAAGTTGTGTCAATGTTGCTAGTGTTTCTATGGTAGAACCATTGAAACTTCCAATAAGAAGGCATCCAAAACCTTATAGATTGCAATGGCTCAATAAATTCTTGCAGAAGCGCATGGTGCGCATTACTCTATTCATCCAGAGGCCACTAAGATGCACCGCGATTTGCGGGAGATCTATTAGTGGAGTGGGATGAAGAGAAATATTGCAGAGTTTGTAGCTAATTGCTCTACGTGCTAGCAAGTTAAGATTGAGTATCAAAAACCTAGTGGGCCCGTGTAGGAGTTTAGTATTCCCACTTAGAAGTGAACATGGATTTTGTGACAAGTTTGCCTCATACCTATCATTAGCATGATTCTATTTGGGTTATCGTAGATTGGATAACCAAATTAAATCATTTCTTGCCAGTCCATACCTCTTATTCTGCCGAGGGCTATGCCAAACTCTATCTAAGAGAGTTCGTTAGGTTGTACGGTGTTCTCTTATCTATCATCTCTGATAGAGGTACCCAGTTTACCTCTCACTTCTGAAAGGCATTCCAAAAGGGTCTTGGTACCCGAGTCCACCTCAGTACAATTTTTCACCCTCAAATAGATGGTCAAGACGAAAGGACCATTTAGACTCTTGAAGATATGCTGAAAGTATGCATTGTTGATTTCAAGGGGAGTTGGGATGACCACTTGCCTTTGATTGAGTTTGCATACAATAACAGCTATCATTCTAGTATCCAGATGGCTCCTTATAAAGCTTTCTATAGTAGGAGATGCATATCTCCTATTGGTTGGTTTGAAGTAGGTGAGGCCACAGTAGTAGAGCCTGACTTGGTGTTTGATGCGTTAGAGAAGGTTCAGTTGATCAGAGAAAGGCTTAGGGCTGCCCAGAGATGACAGAAATCGTATGTAGATGTGAGGATAAAGGATCTCAAGTTTGAGGTCGGTGATCTTGTGTACTTGAAAATCTCTCCCATGAAAGGAGTGAAGAGATTCACAAAAAAGAGAAACTCAGTCCCCGATATATCGGTTCCTTCAGAATTCTCAGTCATTTCAGAAAGGTAGCTTACGATCTTGAGTTGCCTTCAGATTTAGCCTCAGTACCCCAATGTTTCATGTCTCATTGTTGAAAAAGTGTATTGGTGATCCAACGGTAGTTGTTCCTTAGAAGTGCAGATATTCAGAACAATCTTTCCTTTAAGGAAGTTCCAGTAGAAATTCTTTATCATCAATTTCGTAGACTAAGGAACAAAGAAGTTCCACTAGTCAAAGTTCTTTGGCTTAATCAGTCCGTTGAGGGAGCTACTTGGGAAGCAGAGGCAGATATGCAGGCCAAGTACCCTCATCTTTTCTCCGCGAATCCAGATTCAGTGTAAGGTACCAAATCTTCTTAAAATTTTTCCTCTATCATGCTCAGTTTCAATTGCACTGCATTCATGAATCAGTTCAGTCATGCATTCCATGCATCAGATATGCATGTTCAGTATGTAAGCTTAGTCTATCAGTTTCCTCAGCTTAACCAGTTTTATTCAAGGATGAATGATCCCAATGGGGAGATATTGTAACGCCCCATATTTCCCTAGCATAATCTAAGTCCCAATACGTGAGTATTCATATATATGGCGATTATAAGTATTAGTGGTTAGACCCCGTCATTTTAACCCTTAGCGCATCCTAGAGCTAGTCTAAGTGATGATTGGCAATTTCCAGTGGAGGTACGCGATCTTGGCGTGTCGCGCCAAAGGCCAAATTGGCATTTGACAGTTTCCAGTGTCTCTCCGCGATTCTACCTCGTCGTGGTGAACTTCCAGGTCCAAATCAGTGAAAGACCGCAATTTTTTCCGCATCGCGCCACCGACCAGTTTTCAGTTGTCCAATTACGGTGGCTTGGCACTATAGTGGAGCATCGCGCCAAGGCTAAAAATCGGGATCTTCAGTTTTCAGCTTCCGTTTTTAAATTTGTTTAGGTGTATTTGGGTCTTTTCCCACAATCCTAATTAACGTAAAACATAAAATTTAACCCCCAAACACCCTAAGTAGTCATTATTATTTCAATTCCCCTCACAATCAATAATTCCCCTTTTAGGAACAAGAAACCCTAGCTTTCAAATTAAGCGTCTACACATCGATAACTATAATCACATCCTTTCTAAGGATAGATAATAACTTGATTTACAACCGGTATCGTAACTATGGCTTCAGTCCCACAATATATATAACTAAACATAATGTTAACACCATAAACTGAGAAACAGAGGTAACGAGGGTATAAAGCTACTAAAAGGATCTAATTGGGGAACTCCATCCAATTCACTAAGTAACATGGTAATTTTTATACTAAAGGATTTTTTATGTCATTCTATGATTAAATAAGACCACAATCCAGTGTAATAGGATTCCACAATCGTAATGAGTAATCTTGGCTAAAGTTTGGGTTACTTTTTTTTTCTAAATCTCCCTAAATAGGTTAAGTCATTATATTACTAGGTATATAATCCCTACCTAGCATACAATTTATAAAATACATAATCTCATATAAAAAAATAGACTGAAGCCTACCTCATAGTTGAATCGCAATCTTGAACCATCCAAAAATTGATCATTTGTGTCCCTTGATCTAAAAAATGATGTCGCACTATTAAAATCATAATCTATATGTTAATAGGAGTAATATGACACTCATATTACAACATAAAACTTTGGACCTAAAATATGGTAAAAAATAGGCCCGTGGAGGTCTGCTAATGGACTCTCAATAATGAATTTGTCACGAAATATCTTGAAGGACAAAGAATGCATGCTCGAAGTTTGATCTAAAATGGAGTACAAATTGGGGCTCATATCAGCCCCGAGAGATAGTAAAAATAAAAGGGAAAACAAAACTCAAGTGGTGGAATTAGGCCAAAAACTTATGAAGAAATTAATGGAAAATGATTATCTCAAAGTTCTCTACACATTCCTAACTCTAATTGATCAATTCCCACTCTCTCTTGAGCCCCCAAGACCAAATATGGAGAAAAAAGGTTCTTGAATCTCGAATTTTCATAGAAATAATAAAAAATGGAATTTGAACTCACTGCCCATACTACGACTCTCACTACGAGTCGTAGGACCCTAATCTTAGTCTGACCTGGGTGGGCCAAGTTTCTGTTATGATTACAGTTGGCTCCTAACGAGTCGCAAAGACTCTATACGAGTCGCATTATGCTTATTCGTAGCCTAACCAGTGTAGTGCCCAATTGATTCTGTCAGTACTACGGTTGAACTAAACTAGTCGTAATATCTGAGTACGAGTCGTATGGTACGACTCATAGCCAAACCAGTGTAGGTGCCCATGGATGTTGTCCAGACTACGACTGGAAGTCACGAGTCGTAAGGTGACCTTACAAGTTGTAAGGTCTCCCATAGCGACTGGCAGATAATTTTTCAGTATTTTATTAAGGGCACTTTTGGACATTTTCCCTCTTCTCCAATCGTGACTCACGACTTAAAACCCCTTTAAGGTATCATTATCACTCCAAAATAAATCAAAATAACTTCTCAACCTCTCTCAAATCCTTAAGGTCAAGAACACTTAGGGTTTCCAAAAAGATGGTCAATTAGGGCTCTCAAGGGTGATTTCTCTCCATAGTTGTGATACTTTCAAACATATTACTCTTTTCCAAATCTTATTTATGAAAAGCATGTGTTTTAAATGGTTTAATTGCATGAATTTGAATGTGGGTTTTGACATAGGTTGAGAATTTTGGAATGATTGATTCTTAAATTGTTTTCACATGATTTTCATGAGTTGTTCATGCTTTGAATTAATGTATATATATACATATATATATATATATATACATATATATATATATATACATATATATACATATATATATATATATATATATATACATATATATATATATATACATATATACACATATATCCCTTATTGATTAATTAGCATATCTTATAAGTTTGATTTTAAAATTTTATACTTTATATTTACATCATAATTTTTTATTTCATTCTATGAGTTATATATTGCTATTTTATTTTTCACTCATTTTCTTTGAATAAAATTGAAAATGTCATTGATGATGATGATTAAAGAATATATAACTCTTTTACTATTAATGATAATAAATGACAGACGAATCACGTTGCAAGATCAAATGGTAATTTTGGAA
The DNA here is from genome assembly GCF_002878395.1 of Capsicum annuum. Lineage (NCBI taxonomy): Eukaryota > Viridiplantae > Streptophyta > Magnoliopsida > Solanales > Solanaceae > Capsicum > Capsicum annuum. The sequence goes on from NC_061113.1 coordinate 145,598,294, forward strand.
GAACTTATTAATTTTTTCTTAAATATTTGATTTTAAATAAATAATTAATGAAAAGTGACATATTTGTTATTATGTGGTGAACTTTTTCATATGTAGTGATTTAATTATGGAAAAAATTTAAATTTTTATTGTTTGATGTTTTTAAGTAATACTTAAATTATTTAAGTAATATATTATTATTTAATATTTTCTAATGTATCTATGTACACAGATATTGATTGAAAAATTTATAGTAAGTGATTTTTAGTTAAAAAAAATTAATTAAAAATATTATAATAGATATTTAAAATAAATTTTCTCTATAAAATTATTTTAGTAGTAAAAATCTATTGATACGTGTATTTTTTGGTCATTTGTCTCTCAAAAGCATTTCTTGAAAAAGATTATCCAAACACAAATTAAAAATATTTTTCAAATGAATTTACCAAACACAAATTATTTTTTTTGGGAAAGGACAGAATCGACACTTTAAATTAAACTATTTCTACGAAAATGATCAAGGAATTTAAATTTCACTTTCTAGCTATTTCAATTTATTGGCTTGTTCTATACCGTTTCTACACATGTTCTATACATTATATATATATATATATATATATATATATATATATATATATTATATCTTATACATATAAATATTCTATACAAAAATTAGACAATTTTGATATACGATTTATACAATAATTGTACATTTTTTCACACATTTTATACAATACTTATATAATTTTTATACACTTTCTATATATATATATATATATCTATATATATTTTTATTTTTATTTATTATATATATATATATATATATTTTATACATATACATATTTGATAGAACTATACAATTTCTATATATCTTATATAGATACATATTCTATATAATAATTATACCATTTTTATATAATTATATTTAATTATTATTTCTAAAAAATAAAAAAGCAGAATATTTTTCAGTTAAAAAATTTATAGCAAAAAAAAGCTGAAATATTTTTTAAAGGGTCGAATGACCTAAGTTGAAAATTGTATCAGTGTTGTACATGAACTGTATCAGTATTGTATATGGACTGTATCTGAACTACATGATCCAAATTAAGAAATAACTATAAAGTGGAAATAGTATATCTGATTGACCACTTTTTAGCAAAATTCAAACTTTGATTTTTTGTTTTAAAAAAATGCTATACAATGTCCTTTTTCTTATTTTTTTTCAAAAGTACATTTCGAAAAAACTATTTTATAAATATACTTCTCAAATAAATAGTTTTCTAACAACAATCTCAAACTCTTAATATATATAACGAAAAAGAGAAAAAGAAGATGGAAATTTACCTAAATGAAACTGGAGAGGGAATTTCTATTAATATAGAAAGATCGATTTCAACATGTGTGCTTACATGTCAAAAACTTTTTATACTAAGGATATTTTGGCTATTTCACTAACTATGCTGACAGCCAATTTTACACGTGGCTTACATTTTTTCAACCTACTCCTAATTCTGACAGAGATATATTTGCCAAATATCTGTACAGAGCCACTTATCTCTCTCTCTCCTTCTCAGCAAGAATATGTTGTTTCAATTTTGCTACTATTCGGGTCCGTTGTTGCTGAATCAGGTGTAATTTTCTGAGTTTTAATTAAAGAATAAGTAGAGCTTATTTGATATGTAAATTAAATTGCTTATTTGGAGTTTTCAGTCTCTAACGAAAAAGAAGGCCTAATTTGATACATAAATTAACTTATTTTTTTGAGGTTGCTGATTCTAATGGAAGAAGAAGAAAAATCATTTTGGTTAGATTACTCACTTGGTGTTTATGTTCACTCTTGATTTTAGTGGAAGAAGAAGACCCAATTCAATTTTCTAATTTCTACATAGATTAGGTGCTTTACAAGATCTTTATTTGATGCTTACCTAAGGAAAAGGCTTCAATCAACTTCATTGTGTCTCCATAGACTAGCATCATTAATATGGTGTATGTCATATTATACTGTGACAGCATGGGTAATTTGGTAAAATTTGCTATGTGAGTGTTTACGTTTAAATTATATGTCATATCATCATTTTTCTCGAATTATGTATAAGTAGTACATACAATATAATGACCTCACTTTGTCTAACTTCGAAGTTTGTAAAGTTTTTTTAATGATGCATCTCCAGATGGTTGAATATTTCTTCTGTTCATCACCTTAGCTACTGTGAGTGTTCTAATGGTTGGATAAAGAGTTAGAATTACATGTGAAAATTATGTTTAGGCTATTGTCTCTGCATAATAAATCAAGTCAAAACTGTACTCCACTTTCATTTTAAAGATATAATTCAATGAACTTGGTAAATCCATTTTGGACTTTACGGTCCTTGCTTGCAAACTTGTTATGTATGCATAAGATACATCCGTTGTTGACCAACCAAGTCGTTGTTATTTTATTTTGTAAAATTACCTTCTTGTACATGGCTTGCTCTTCAAGATTTCATTTGTGTACTTCCACAATCGTTTTTCATTTAGTGATTGATTAAAGATCTCTGATCTGTAAAACGTAGGTTGAGGTGGTCTTATCATAATTAACATGGTGATGCTCTCACTATCATCCATTTGCAGGTTTTATATTTAAGACCAGGTAGGTCATGTATATTTAGCTTGGGAGAAAAGGGTTAGTGGACAATTAATTTTTAATTAGTCAGCTACATATGCTTCATTGGTTTACTAATTCGACGAACTAGTCATCTTCTTAATGCCATTTAGTGAGAATTTTTTTGAGCATCTGGTCACATTTTTCTTTCTTCATGGAAATCAAAGTTTTTTGGTATAATGAAAAAGGGCTTTATATCAGTTATTTGGATGTCAATTTAAATTGTATGTGGTGTTTGAAGAACTATTCGGATTTTAGAAAGTTCTTAAGCCCATTGATCAAAGCTTTTCCTAATCTCCACATCTACCCTTCTTCTGTCATTCTTATTTATCTAAATATACAATTCATACTACAAATGATATCGTGGACAATAATCTTAGTTGTTTTATATAAACAAAGCAATCATATTATTGCACTACATGTGCTTTTCAAGAACCAGCCGAAACAGTCCCAAGTTGAGCATCAGCTTCCTCGTGAGGTTGAGATACAAAGCCACCTTCTACATCCAAATATTCTGGGACTTTATGGTTACTTTTACGATCAAGTAGAATTTTTTTTTTTCTTAAATTTTGTGTCAATTTAAAATAGTTAAGCAAATCGAAAGAGATGGAATGTGTGTATATATATATATATACATGAATCTTGCTTTAGACTCCATTGATATTAGCAGCGATACACATGAATATCTCGTGTGTAAAAGCATATTGAAACGGGGCCCAATGTATGCAATATTAAAAATATGTAAACTATCAATTTTTTTGCAAAATTTCTGGGTCTGCCTATTGAAATATAATCAGATTTTGATGTTTGATACGCTGAATATTAGTGAAAGGCGTGCTGCAACTGTGAGTTCTTATCATGTTGTTAGAGTTTGCCTTTAACATTACTTTGGAACCTTGGGATTCCCTTTTTCAATTAATGGATGCAGAAAATTCATGTCAGTTGGGAATTCTTTTCTTTTGGGTTCCATTTGCCTCGAGTCTGAGCAAATAGAATTATATAGATCTTTAACAGCTTCTTCATTCTACCATGCTTCAATTTACCTATCATTGTTAAATTAACCAGGAGTTCTAATTTATTTTGTCACTGTCATAGAACTGTGTCACGATCCGAACCAGGGCCTGACCGTGACGAGCATTTCAAACCATGGAGCCCCGAAACATCCCTATCTGCCTGGTAATCATGCACCTAATTCATATGATCAAAGTAATGCGGAAGAAACACAATAATTCGGAAAACATGGTCATAAATATGGAAAGAAACAATAACGGGGAAATAAGGTTTCCCCAACATCAATCAACCTCTAAACAACTGTCTGCGAAAATCTCTAACAAATGACTGAGTCAAGTAACTGTATATAAACTGGGACAAGGCCCCAGTAGACCCCAAAACAAAATATAAGATAAAAGGACTGCAGGACATAAGACCTTCCGAAACATAGAAGGCTCACCATTTGTCTCTGCAACTCTGTCAGATCTACTGATTCTCTTGACCCCTAGACTGGGCCTCTGAACCTGAGAGGTTGGAGAGGGGAGGGGGTCAGCACAAAAGTACTGGCACGCAGAGATATCAAAACAAAACATAATATTTTTACAAAATATAGTTGAGAGCCATTATAAAGCAATTTCGTATCAAATCATTTGAAAACACATGGGTGTAATGCAATAGTTTCTCAACAACAATGAAATGCAACTGAGTTAGGTGGAATACCCTACATAATTTACACCAACTATCTAACCTCGGTTGTCGCCGAGATTAGAGTATAAGTGAGGGAGAGACACTCCAGACCACGAAGCATGGTGTCTCGACCCAATGGTAGCGCCCAAGATCACTTAGCCCGGGCTCCTACCTGTAGTCCCAATTTGGGAATGACATAAAGTCAAGTATACAAGATCACTTAGCCTGATACCAAATTTCCATGTCGGCAAACACGTTTTTCCAGCGATGAGCCCTTACACTCAAACGTCTTTTTCGGGCATCCACCTATCTTATGTAAAATCAATGCATTCAAATTTCATCTGATTCAATCACATATCATATTCTGTAGGGTATTGTCATACTCGACTTGCAAGTCCTCAATATCACTTCCACATATGCATAATCATGTAAAAATCAAGGTGCTTCATCATTTACAAGTGGTGAACAACATTTATTTCAAATTCATTCTCTCTTTTGTTGATCACAATATGATATGGGGTATCAAGACATTATCATGGGAATTTGAAAGCAATTTATCATTCATATTTATCAAACTTTCATGGAAAATCTCAAATCACATATGCATGGTTTCAACCATTGAAGTATATAGGCGAACAATTCCCATGACATAAAGTAAATGACTTAGAAATCATATTGAAAGCAAGTTATTAGCATTTGATTGAAAACCCCCATTTAAAAGTATGCATGTTCATAAAAACTACACCCATGAGATTTTAGGATAACCCCACGTACCTCTATTTCCAAAGATAATAGATGTTTCTTGAAACTTGCGGATTGGTGATTTCAAATATGTAATTTTCTTCGAAAACCTACGGTCGAATCTCGAACTATTTGGATTTTTATTTTGAAACCCTAAGGAGAATCTTTGAGCACTTTTGATGAATGAAGGTGTATTTTGGGATTCTTGGAACTGAATTTCGTGTTTTAGGGCTAAGTAAGGGTGGAAAAGGACCACTTTGTCCCCAAAACGGAGTGTTTAAGTCACTTGAATTCTTTACATAGGCGCCGCCTAGGCTATCACCTATGTTTACATAGGCGCCGCCTAGGCTATTGCCTATGCTTTCTAGTGGTCGTGGACGATTGGTTAGGCGACGCATATCACTTTGAAAGGCCATAACTTTTTGCTCGGGTGTCGGATTTTAGTAAAATTGGTATCTTTGAAAAGCTAACTCGAAGACCTATCATTTGACACTTAGTCGGCATCCTAATTCGACATATTCAGAGAGTTATGGTCGATGGAAGATGACACACTTTACAACGTTCACTAAAACTTAGTCGATCAAAATAGTTTCAACTCGTTCTTGAGTTGAAGGACCTCTATGGTCAAAATTCAAGCTTGAATGGATTCACATGCTACACAAATAATTAACATGCCATATTGGCATAGGATTTATGACTTCAGGATTATCAACGCATTGAAATCATGGTCTATATTGTAGCCCGAAATGCAGGGGTTACAAACAGTATGTTGCATTATTGACACGAGCCGTCATATACGACAGAAAGCATGTGATACATAGAGATATTTAGCCCGAGAATCTTTTGGTTGGTGCACAGGTATAAGCTTCATGACAGAAATATCTTTAAATGCCATATGCAAATAAATATTCCTATTATTATGAGTGATCGTCTCGAACACTGCATATGTGAAGTGTCAGTGAAGGTTGGAGCTGGGATTCTCCTCTACAGTTTTCTGCTTTCTCTTCCTCCTTAAAACAAGGGATGTACAGAATAAGTGATTGTTTTTAACACGAAAAGTCTAAATTAGGAGCCTTCATGTGCATGTAGATCCTTCATTATTGCATATCATTTGTGCATCATGCCACATATTGTATTTCAACGACCGTTCTTGATGTTCTTAAATATAGCTCATTTTGAATTACATTTGTTTTGACTGTAGATACCTGAGATTGCCAAATGTTGTGTGTGTGGAAGAAACTTGTGTAAGTTGTATTGTTGTACATACCATGCACTATATGTCCTCTGTTTTTAATTGAATGTCCAGATAGGCTTTCTAATATAAAGCAGAACATTTTAGATTAAAATCATATATAGATGTTTAACTACTTGATACAGATAAAAATAAGCTTCCAACTAATAATACTTATGTGACATTTCATTTTCTAATTTTGTTGTCGCATTGACAAATAAGAACATATAAAGTAAGTTGGAAAATGCTGGTTTAACTAATATTCGGACATTACATTTAATATGGAGAGAAGAGTATAATTGATTCAATGACCTATAAGGCTTCCTTTAGTTTGTCTATATTATTATCTTATATTTCTTTGTTGCAGCTTTTTCTTAAAAATGCAAGGTTGGAGAGTTTGGACTTATAGTGGATTAAGTCTTATGAACATGTAACTTTAGTTCTCTTGTATATGTTTTGTACATATTAGCTTTCAGGAAAAAGCAAAGTTTACAAGTAACAAAACTAAGAAGAGAAAAGATTAACCCCTAAGAAACTGTTTGAAATAAGATATAAGACACTCACTGGCATCAAATCTTAATATATACTTTGACATACATTTATTTCTGAAATTCAAATCAGAACTAAATATGTGAAGTATATTTGTTTAGATTTGATGATATTATCAATGGTATTCACATTATCTCTTATAGGATGTATCCACAACACAATCATTAGACATTAAATAGGAAAATTATTGGGGATTTAGCTAAAATTATTTCTTGGGGATTTACGTAGAATTTTTGTGACTTGAAAATTTTAAATAGGAAAAGGATAAACTTGAAAGAATAAAAAACATAAAATAAAAAAAAATTAGACATTAAATCGGTGGACACGTATTATCAAACAAAAGATGCTCAGAAATTAAAATTAGTTTGTTAACATAAATGGTATCACATGTGTATTCGTGCTGGATAAACCTTAGCTTGACTCGTTATGTTATCACAAAAATATTAAAGAGATGAAATTTCGTTGGCCTAAGATAGGGCGAAGAACGACTTAGGGCTCAAATAAAGCGTGTTTAATTTTTTATTGGTGAAATTTGGTTGATTTCAATATAATTGCACCATACTACGCAAGACAATATAATATGTATCAATATAATGTACGACATTTAGGAGTCATTTGGTGTGAGATATAAGGTATAATAATTACAAAATAAGATAAAAAAATATTTTATTAATTTTACATTGAGTTGAAAGTACTAGGTAGTTTCAGAATTATATATAAGGCTAGTTCAGGATACGTTGCACGTGTGTGCCACATTAATAATAAAATTATGTATATAAAATGAGCAAATTATCACGTGTGTGACTTATATCATTGAACATATAACTTTTAAAAAATACATAAATATTACTAAGCTATATATTTGAGTTACAAAATAAATAAATTTAATTAATTGCTAAGCATATGTACATAAATAATGTACTTGGTAAATTGGTAAGCTCCAAATCGACTTATAACCCTAAACTTCACCATACAAAATATGGTGAGATAATCTTGCTTCTAATTATTGATCAGATTGAACCTTTAACTTTCTTAGTTCTGCTTCCATCTCTGCATTGAAAGCTTGAGCCATTTTCGATTGCTTTCAAAAATTGTTATATAATATTAGTAATGACAAAAAACGATACAATATATCCAGATATTGTATTTATTAAAACAATATAGTATACAATATACTATAATACAATATGTTGCATTATGAAACAATCCGTACCAATCATTCAAACAAATTAAATTGGAAAAAATGAATACATTATATAGTTCTAAGTGTTCTCATGCATGAGAATAGGTATAATAAAGCAACCTCAATTTAATCAGAAATATTTAATTTTAGATTTCTTGAATTCTAATTACGTTAGAAACCCTAAAGTAAAAGACTTCTAAACTCGAAAAAAAATAAGTTGAGGACTCCTAATCAAATTTTATAACCATAACATCAGTAATTACATGTATATTGTTTTTGTTATAAATATACCATATATAGTGAATGTGTACTTTACCATATATAGTGAATACGTACTTTACCATATATTGTGTATGTCTATTTATGGAAAAGTTACAAACCCCAAGGTTAGTTTTCCCCTATAAATAAAGGGGTTTTGCTTTATTGTAATTCATCCTTCAAGAGAAATAACAATTACTCTCTCTATTCTTTCTACTCTTTTCTTTATTCTTTAGTTAGTTTATAACACGTTATTAGCACGAGACTCTGCCAAATAGGTGAGATTATAAATCTAAAGAATTTCAAGGTTAGTAATTTCTTATGTTATTTGTCTTTTGCTACTAATAATATAATTATTGTTGGATTTGAGAAAAAATAATTGATTTGGAACCATTATGTTTTAAATTTATTCCTCAAGAACAATATTATCAAAAGGGATCATGATAATATGTTGGGTTCAAGTCCCATCGATTTATGCCTAAGACACCTTTATATGGATAAGACGTTGAGTTTGAATCTCAATGCACCATATTGATGATATTATGATAGCTAAGGCAAAATAATGGGTATTTGGTGGAAAGTGATGAAACATGTCCCATTAAATATGCTCCATTCCTTGAATTGAATGTGGTAGCAATAAATCATATGTATGTCTCAATTTGCTTTTGAAGTAGCTATCATAATTTGATACGCTTAAGGCATGATTATATTTCATTCTTCCCGGGAATAAGAATGCTTAAGGCATGATTATATTTCATTCTTGGGAATGAGAATTTCAATTATTATAAATACAGATCTATACCCTGGGGGTGAATGTGACTGTATATACACTCGAACGTATTCTTTGTTGTGAAGATATCACAATCCACCTCTAAAAGAGGTTGAATAATTGAAAGATTGAATATCTTCAAGTTACTGTGATAAGAAACACGAATGTGAAAATTTACCCAAGCATGATGAAATCACATGCCATAATAAACTAAGAGTTTATTGATACAAAATTCATGCAATAGTAAACCTGATGTTTGCTAAAGAATTTTTGTACATGTTATGGTAACTTGGAGTTACTAATACAAATCATTCAATATATTGGCATAAACGATTTTCCATTATGAAGATGTGCATATTGAGTATTAGACATATGTTGAAGAAATAAAAGATTCTTCAAGAATTGTTTATGTTGTTTGTTCTCATAATAATTTGGTTCGACCAACTAATGTTGGGATTTGATCCCTCAAAATCTGAAAAGTATAAATGGAGAATATGGGTTCGTTCACCAGACATGTGATCTATTAAGATGCATCGATATAAGATAATCACATGTACATTCATTGTCAAACTGCAGTTTGACATTCATAAAGTTGCTTGTTTAATAAAATTGAGTTAAGAGAATAACTTTTAGATTGTGTAATCAAGACAATCTTGATGATGATGGTTTGGCATTGAATACATTCGATAAATAGGTAAACCATTGTTAATGAGAACAAAACTTCATGTGTTGGTCTGAAATATGATATGTTGCATACAATAACACTTGTATGCATTAGACCAATAAATTAAATTATGATTATTTCTTTCCTCTCAATTGGTTCAAGGTCAGGAACCAATTATTCCATCTAATAATTTTGATGTGCGGTATACAATTAAAAATATATCATGATGCACAAAGATAGATTCCTTAATGAAGATGGGGGATAAACGTTAGTTTTCCTAACATAAGGGGGAGATTATAAGTAGCTATGAAATATGTTAGGAATTATCATCAGATCCTCATTGAAAAGATAATTCAAGTCAAATCCTGAAAGCATCTGTTGACTCAAATTTAGTATCATATTTAAGCTACAAGTGCTCCTATTTTGCATTCTTAAAAGACAAAATCTACGCATGCATGAAGCGTGGTAGACTAATCGGTTCCAAATGAAATAATCCTTGAAAAGGATTAGGAGCAAATGATTATAATAAGAAGACAATGTGCTCTTGAAGAGCCTACGACATAACACTTCATGAAACATTATGAAAGGTTCAGGTACCTAAAAATAATGAAGTAATGAGATCTCAAAATGTATGTCACACTGTGAACCGATATGAAATGATTTATCATCAACGATATCTTTGATACAATATTGGTGCAATATTGTAAAAGATTACGAGGATCTAAATTCTATGTTTATTTAAGCATGCTGACTTAGAAATATTTACCAAGTGACATGAAATGATGCATCTCAGTAAGTGTAAAACTTATTTGATTTGTAGTCCAGACACTTGAAGATGTAACATATGAAATGTTGAATATTATCACTTGACAAAATTTAAATGAAAACTTTCTAAGGATTCAAAATGTTTGAAGCATATAAAAGTTTCTGGAAAACTTATTTGGAATTCTTATATTGTATAAACTTATAACTTGAAAATTATTGAAACTCTTGGAGAGTTTTCAAAAGAAATAGAATATTTACTTAAATGAGAAATATGCATAATTGAATAAGGATTCATTTCGATCTCAAGAAAAAAATGAGGAACTCCTTTGTTATGAAGTATCATATCTTAGTGCAATTGGTGAACTAATGTATCTTGCAAATACTATAAGGCATGACATAACCTTTTTCGGTCAATTTGTTAGCAAGGTATAATTTTGATCCTACTAGGAGACATTGAAATAAGTTCAAACATATGGGCTTATTTTACTCTAAAGATTGTAGTCCCGATCTTGTTAGTTATGCTGATGTTAGATACTTATCTGACCCGTATAAAGCTCAATCTTAAATAAGCTATATATTTAAATGTGAGGATACTGTTATATCTTAGAGATATACAAAGTATTCTATCTAGCCACTTCTTTGAACCATGATGAGATAATAGTTATTCATGAAGTTAGCCGAGAATGTATATGGTTAAGGTCCATGATACATCTCATTCGAGAAAAATATGGTTTAAAATGTGACAATGCACCTACAATTTTATACATAGATAATGCAGCATGCATAGCACATCTTAATAGAGGATTCATCAAAGGAGATAGAACGAAGCACACTTCATCAAAGCTTTTCTATACACATGAGCTACAAAAGGAATGGTGATATTAACATGCAATAGATTCTTTCAAGTGATAATATGATTGATTTATTCACCAAGTTTCTTCCAACTACAACTTTCAAGAAGATGGTGCACAAGATCGGGATGCAAAGGCTCAAGGATATTCTCATTAGGGGAGTTAATACGCGTTGTACTCTTTTTTTCTTACGAGGTTTTATCCCACTGGGTTTTCCTTGTAAGGTTTTTAATGGGACAACCTATATGCGTATTGTTAGAGATGTGTACTCTTTATTCTTCACTAGATTTTTTTTCCACTTGTTTTTTTCTAGTAAGGTTTTAACGAGATACATTATCTATCAATTAGATATTCAAGGGGGAGTGTTATAAATATACCATATATAGTGAATGTCTACTTTACCATATATAGTGACTGCCTACTTTACCATATACTGTGTATATCTATTTATGAAAAAGTTACAAACCCCAAGGTTAGTTTTCCCTTATAAATAAAGGAATTTTGCTTCATTGTAATTCATCCTTCAAGAGAAATAAGAATTACTCTCTATTCTCTCTCTACTCTTCTTCTTTGTTCTTTATTATTTTATAACAATTTTTGAATTTTGATGAACCATGTACGTACCCTCTAATTGAAAATTGGGTATCATTGGGTTTGGTTTTATCACTTTCCTATGAGTGACATTAAATAAAAAATAATATTTCCTTTATTAACGTCTTTTCTTATGGAGAAAAATTTAAAAATCTTATCATAAATTTAGGACTCCTTAATTTTTAAAATATATTTTTCTCACCACAAAATTTAAGAATCATCAATTATTAATTCTTCTAAAAAAATTTTCTTATATTTTGTCTCTTACCATATATTTAGTTAGAACTCCATAATTTTAAATATTATAAAGATAATTAAATATTAATTTTTAAAAATATTAAGTATACATAAAATAGAATTTTTAAAATTTTAAAACTATTTTTTTTGAAAAATAATTTATCTATTAAAAATACAATTGGATGTTACTTAGCAATTTTCACACAAAATTAATTCAAAAAGTTCATATAACGTTTATAGTAGTACTTTTTATGTACTAATGTGCCAAGCTTGCAATTAATATTTTTTCTTGATTTATTTAAGGTAAAATTTTAATTGATTTTAACATCCTATATTTAAGGTATATAATTCAAATAAGGAAAGGTTTGATAACAAAATTTCAATGAATTTTAGTTTTATCTATTAGAAGAATTAGGACAAAGACGATTTTGTCTAAAACGAAGACTTTTAATGAAGGACAAAAAGTTCAAATCACGGGTCTTCACACTTTAAATATATTATAGATATAGATGAGATTAGGGGTGGGTCTGTTTGTTCGTTTTGCTTGTTTAATACCGGTTCGATTTTTTAATTTTTGAATTGACAAAAATGACAACCTTAACGAACAAACAGAAATAAATTCAATTTGGGGTTAAGTAATTTTGGATTTTTATTTCGATTTTGAAGATTAAAGTAATGAGTCTTTCTTTGTCATGACCGGACAATTAAAATTGATGATTTTTTTCAAAAAAAAAATATTTTTTTTGCAAATCTATTTTTCATTTCCAAATATAAATCACTCAACATGGATGAAATGAAATGAAATAACGAAAAAACATTATTTATACAGAATATATAAAATAGTATATATACATATATATATATAATATATATATATATATATATATATTATTTATATAATTTTGATTTTTCAGTTAAACCAATTTTTTTTTAAAAAATCAAAAACTGAATCGTTTAACCAAATTTCTAAAATTTTAAACCAAATCGATCCAAAATATCAAAATCAAAATTAAATTTCAATTTGATTTTTTGGTTTTTTCGCTTTGAACCAAAACTTAAACAAAAGAATGTACCAAAATATATTAATTGATGTAAATTTTTTCAAGGAAAACATATTTCCTTCTTTTTTTTCCACTCGTTAGCTCAGTGGTGTTCGTCCATATTCTCTCAATTCTCTAAGTAATAACAAAACAAATTAATCTCACAAATTCTCTAAGAAATCTCCTCTCAATTGTTTTCTTCATTCTCAATCTCAATTTACGACGGTTCCTATGTCTCGATCAGGTATTGTTGTTTCTTTGTTACTCCATGACTCGTATAATTATGTTGTTCCTCTTCACTCATAGTTTAGATCATTTTATTCTGTCTCGTTGGGTATGAATTAGTAGACTGATGGTACGAGTAACAAGACTCTGTTGTACCTCTATTGAGTAACAATTGTTGATGTTATTAAGGAAACAAGACTCCGTTGATTTGAAATTAAGGAAACCAAACTCTATTTTTAATGTTGAGTAACAAGATTCTATTGACTTGAAATTAAGGAAACCAAACTCTATTGTTAATATTGATATTTTCTGTCAAATGTGTAGATATTTTCTGTGGCTGCTCGAAGTTATTTTGAGCCTTTTAGATTAAATATGAGTAGTTTTGGCCTAGTTATATTTGTGGACCAATTTTGTTGCTAAATGGGTTGCCAGTTTCCATAAAACTATTAAGAAGGATAGTTATTTTTTTATGGTAAGGTGGACCTTGGAGTAACGGAAAGTTTTTTCCATGTGACCAAAAGGTCACTCGTTCAAGCCGTGGAAACATACCGTTGCAAAAAATTTTGTTTGTTCATCTGTGTCATAGCTGACTGCTAACTCAATGGCTCTATCCATCTAAGCAATATTTCCAAATTAACAAAATCACCGGGAACACTCTTATAGTAGATCTTTTATATGACAGGAAACTATATTGTAGATAATAGCATAATCAACTTGCTTGTGGAGCGTCCTGAACTCCCAACACTCTAAAACACGTCCGTATAGATATTGCCCACTTGTTGCCTGGATAAGTACGACTTTAAAATATTTCATTAGGGTGTAAGATTTGTTTACTCATATATCTAACGTCTCTGTTGTGCTTCTTGTATCATTTTTCTTTGCACCCGGCTAGGAGAAGACCTAAATAGCTAGTCGTTGAGGAACTCACTAACTTGTCTGTCCACTGTACCAGCAAGTTAACCAAAACTTTTGACCAATCGATCATGAAAAAGTACGAGCAACATTGCTCTTCATACCTAACACACACAACCTTGATTGGTAAGTTTTTGTGCTAACTTGAAGTACATACATTTCATACAATAATTTAATAGAACTGGATAAAAATATTATAAATATATTAGGTTGGGCAATTTGACTCAAATGAACTGAGGACTTCAAAAGAGGGTTAACAGTTAGTTGTTAATGTTAAAGTGAGGCACAGTGGTTGAGAGAATGAGTTGCTGCCTGCTCATATGGTCTTGGACTCTTTGATAATCAGCTTATAGTTTGCTCTTGGGATGAGTTAGGCCGAAGCTCCATTTTCTCTACATTATGTCAATGTCAAACCCATCCCTATTCTTTATTCGGTCAATTCTTAGCCTCCATGTTATATTCTCCACTCCAAATTACTAGTCCTAAGTGTCTACCGAGGAATGGGTTGTCATTTCATCTCCTCATATCATGAGCTAGTTTTGGAATTGAGCCAGGCTTAAAATTTATTTTCCTTGCAATTTTAAATTTTATCTGAGATCTTTCTAATTGTTAAGACTCTTAGGTGCCATTGGTTTTATACTATTTTTGCTTGTGATACCTGTCCAAATTGAGCTGGGTGGATTGTGAGTACTCATGTGCCAACTCTTTTTGCTTCTGATACCTGTCCAAATAAAGGAAAATGGATTGTGAGGATTCATATGCTAACCTCCAGCTAGCTTGGGATTGTGACATGGTGTAGTTGTTTGGGTCTAGATTTTTGATGTATACTCCAACGTAGATGAAATGTCCTGGTTCTTGTGTAGCAAACTTTGAAGTTATAATAAGACACATCATTCCTTGACATATTCCTTTACTCAGTTCTAATTTAATTTTAGTATCATTTTATATCTAAATTTTATTGTTAAAATATATGAAGCTTTTCCATGAAATGCTAAATGTTTACATGACAATACATTGAACCACTAATAATAACTTTCCAAAAATGAGCTTCCTTAAGATTACAAAAAGTAACACCTGCTTCTTGATTCACAATGTAACACCCCAACTTAGGAAGGAGTCCCACATCGGCAAAACATAGGAGGGATGCTGGGTATATAAGTGAGAAAGCCTTACTCCCTAGTGACGTGTTTTAAAGTCGTACGGGCCTGGGCTCAGAGCGGACAATATCGCTAGTGGGTGGAGGAGTTCAGGGGTATCTCGAGCCTGTGTGGTTCGGGATGCCCGTCGCGGCCAGGGCCTCGGGATGGGTCATGATAGAATAGTATCTGAGCCACTCCTCTGTCGTCCCTGTCGATGTGGGATAGAGTTCAAACTGAGTGTAGACGAATCCCGGTAAGGCGGGGGAAACCTCAGTCCTGAGTGTAGGCGAATCCCACTAGGGATGTTGGGTATATAAGTGAGAAAGCCTTACTCTCTAGTGACGCATTTTAAAGCCATGCGGGCCTGGGCCCAGAGCGGACAATATCACTAGTGGGTGGAGGATTTTAGGGGTATCTCGGGCATGTATAGTTCGGGATGCCCATCGCGGCTAGGGCCTCGGGCTGGATCGTGACACACAAGCACCTGATGCAGAAATGTCCTACTTCAGGAATCAAGTGATTTTAACTTTCCATGATGGGGGGCAACGAAATATACTAATAAGATCGTTAAGACCCCTGGTGGTGATACAAAAGAAAATTGAAAAGTGTAATCAAGTATGATCCTAGAACCAACAACAAAAGAAAGTCAAATGTCACGCTGACAACCTAATATATATGCAACTTGCCACTAGTTGAATCATAAAAAGTGAACATTCCATCTAGAGTCTCATGCTGCACATTCACCTCTGCAGTATGATCCTTTAATTTCTTCTCCAGTGCCTTAATAAATGGGTCGTTCTTTGAAAGAGAAAGTGCCACTTTAGGTGTTTTGGATAAAAGGTCTAGCCAAGACTTTATGTAGGAAGGATTGACAGCTAAGCTACTGTCATCTGCAAATATGCTTATGATTTTCTTCTCCTGGCTGTAAATGTGTCTTGCTATACTCTCAGCAACAAGCTTGACACTTCAAATGATAGAGGCTTTACTAGTAAAATACCTGTTATCAGCCAGACCTCCCGTACTTTTCAGTAATTCAGGTGCAGTTGAAAGTCCAGAAAGTGTTGTTGTAGTAACTCTCATCCTTGAAAACTGTTCATGCTCCCAGGCTACTAGAGGATTTGAGATATTTATTTTGTTGTGCTTAAGACCGACTTGGAGGCCTAATTCTTCTGAAAAGTAGAGAAACCTTAAAATATCTGCTGTATGTAGGCATTTTTTGGAGGTTTAGAAACATGAAGATGTAACTGATTTCCATGTGACCCAACACTATTCAAGCAGATGGCATAGTCTATACTCTCATATACACGTTGTTCAAAACTCCGGAGCCACTTTTGAGTTCCATTGTAGTTGTACAGGCCACCAGATGTCAATCCAAAGAGTAAGTTATATCTACTTCTAGTTTTAGGATTTGAATATAGGACAGAAAACAACCTAACTATTTTAAGAAGTGCCACTACACTTCTCCCATTGTTGTCACTCCCCACTGATAATGACGGAGCATCCCCAAATGTGTTATAGGAAGCCACTATGGCAATAGTTGGGAGTTGATTCGAGTCTCCATCAACTTTAACCCCTGGTAACCATCCCTGAATATTTGTAATATTGGGGGACGTAATTCTCTTAGGATCTGAGGCAGTAGCAACAAGCTTGTAGCCGCCTGTAGTAGCTGTTGAAGGTTGACCATTAGCATCATTGCTCTTAACTTCCGCTAATACATCATTGATATTGTCATCCTCGAAAGCAAAATATACAGGATAGGGGATATTAGAATGCATATGCAACCATTCCAACTTCTGCAATTTGGGTCTAATAATGCTTGTTTTCTAAGTGAATTTGCTATTTTGATGATGATAGTGGGTGTGTATGTCACTCTAATTCCTGTTGTTACCGGAGTTATCATCGCTAGCTGGGTATGCGCTTATTATATTTTGATACAATTTGTAGTTGAATTGTGGTACTATTTCTAATGTTGCTTTATCAAAATTGTAGTACTATGTCTAATGTTCCTTGTAGCGATAAGAAGCAAGTTCCGACAACCTATGATTAAATAGCACAAAACAAAAATAGGCTGCAAATAATAGTATTAGTAGTCTGTAAAGCTAATTTTGAGCTAGATTATTGATTTTCATTGTCGTACTATAAGGTTTCCTCTAACGTTCTTGTGCACAAGCCAAAATTAGTTATATCATGAATCAGGATATCCATGTTACTTCATTCGAACCTCTTTCACTCTAATACTTAATAAGATCGTTCTCTTTACATTCTACACTAATATATTATTTTTATCACCTTTATTCATGTGTTGTTCATCAATTAAATCACTAATATATTATTTTTTCTGTTTTTATTTGCTGTAGATGCTTGGTGTAGGATCTAAAAGAGCTGAATTGCCTAATGGCAAAGGAGATAAGTCAAGTAAAAAAAAATAGACAATAGAGCAACAAACAGTTCAATTGCGTCCCATAATTCTGTCAGGATCCCTTCAATCTCATTCTGGTTCACCTCATATGAATAAGTCTTCCTCACATCAACCAAATCCTAAAGTCAATCAATCCCAGACATAACATTGTTGTACCTCCCATAATACCATCACAACCCCTCTATTCCCATACTAGTCTACTTCATGTAAATGAGTCTCAACCAGTCTGCTATTATTGAATCTCCACCTCAATCTATCCGGCCCAACCTACAAATCAAGATTCTAAACCATTAATGTTACCACCGTCCAACAGGACTCCACCCACCTTACCTAATATAGTTGACAATGTAGACGATGATAATCAAATGTGGATTGTACCTGAAGAGGATGGGTAATACGACTAATGTTTAATAATACATATATTTTGGTGGACTATTTATATGTGCAGATTTTTGATAACTACTATATGTTATGTAGGTTTTACCCACACAAGGTAGTTATTGGTGGTATTGCTAATTGCATTCGGAGTAAGTTTGAATTGGCTAGACCTTCATGGAAGAAGTTTCCTGAGTCTATTCGTGAGATATGGTTTGAGGAATTCAAGGTAAAAAGTTTATACATTCTGATTCATGTATAAATATAATTGTGGGACTATATAGTTTATATTTTATTCATTTGATATATGCAGAAGAAATTTAAGTGGCTTCCTCACTATAATGATGCTATATGGTCTAATTTTAATAAAATAACATCTTAAAAAATGACCCAACTTTTTCAAGATATTATAAAAAATTTGCCTCTGAAACCACATTGGATGGGAGATGCAATATTCAAGGAGATAAAGGTATATTGGGAGTCTGATGAGTTCAAAAAAAAGTCTAAATGAAATAAAGAGAATCATGATTCAAATGCCGGTGCATAACTTCATACAGGGGGTTGTGTACCTCATCGATTGATCTATAAGAGAATGGTAATTATAAATCTTTTTAAATATATTTGTTTTAAGAAAATAATATCATATTCTATGTTGATAACATACATATCTTTTTTTGAATATAGAAAGAAGCTGCTGGAAAAGATCCTTCTGTTTCAAAATTTTATTTTCGAACTCATCGCAAGAAAAGTGATGGAAGTTGGGTAAATAAGAAAGCTGAAGCTACTTATGTAAGTGTTCATTTACTCTGTTTACTAGTTGAGTTTATTTCAATCTTGAAGTAGTGAAGCCGTGTGGGGCTAATTTTGATTCACTACAACTTGTTGCAATCTTGTACTCTTAAAATATGGTTTTTGTTGTAATCTTGAAGTCTAGTGAAGCCGTGTGTGGCCTATTTTAATTCATTAGCATTGTTGTTGACATCTTGTTGTTCTTGTTGTGGTTTGCTTCTTGTATTTTTGAACTTGATCTTGTATCAATGATGATGAAATGAAATGATCTTAAAATGAAGAAATGGGATTCATTTAGCCGATCCCAACTTGTTTGGGACATAGTCATAAATGTTCTATTATGGTTCAAATAAGCACTTTAGAACCATTTAGTTTATATGGACGTAATTGAAGTCGAGCAGTAGAATCAATGGGTCTGATGCTGAGGCACTGATTCTGAGGTTTCAATATTTGTGTTAAGACTTTCTGCTTGGACTGTCAATTTCAATTGGTTTAACAGTTGCCCATATGTTAGCATGTGTCCTATGCTTTCATATAGTTAGATGACTGCATTAACTTGTAGAAAAATTAATTGAAGAAAGTCTTGAGATATATCGATGTACATACTATATTAGAAATGATAAGATATGTGCTTAAAATAATAACTAGATTGTTTAAAATAGTGATAATTTGCTAAACTTTGATTGAGAACTAGCATACTAAAAAGTAGCAGTATCATATATTTCTTTAAGATCTTAGAGATGGTGAGTCACGTCAGATAAACTAAAACTGGAATAGATTAGAGAACAAAAGGCGTCTTACTCTACTTTGGGGGTTTGGGGAAGCATCTCTTAAGCTTTTCTGTACTATTTTGTTAATAAGATGAAAGTTACTTATTTTACAATAATCATGAATTTGATAATACCATTTTGGTAAAGCGGAGATACTGCATAATAAGTGCCCTAGTATCCAAATGTTGCTCCTATAAATTTTCTATTTAATAAATGTAATAGTATTACTATACTATGGCACTAGGATAAGTGGATTACCTGCTACATGTCTTCTTCTGTTAGCACTCAGTGTTCTCGGTTCCCCTGCAGTCAAAATTTATTCTCAGTTCTCCTGTATAATAGTGCCTAATCTACTCCGACCAAAAATATACAAATTATCTTCGAACTCTACCGCCTTTTCTAGAATCTTACAAAATTCTAACACTGTGATATAGATAGCATATCTACTATGTATTGATGTAACAGACTTGGTCATATATGAACTGATAATGTCATAAATGCATTTATCAGTAATAATTCTAACATTGATATGTATTTAACCCATAGTTTTCCCATTCCAATAATGTTCCAACAAAAATTTACATCCCTGATATCTTCACCTATTTGTATGAACGTAATCACTCTTTCTGGGGTATCATTCCATATTTGTACATCGCAATTACTCTTGAGTTGATCATCTTTTTGAACCAATGTTGATTATCTTTAATCCTAAATCCCTTGGTCTGTGGATGTGGTATATTAGTAGCAACAGTATGTTGGGGCTGTTTATCCATTTCTTCAGCAAAATATTTAGGCAACCATTATTTTACCTCTCTGCCTCATCTATGAGCACCCTCTATAACCTGGTTTTATCTCCCTTGAGGTTGATTATCCCTTGGTTCTTCACGTCGACATACATGGCCAAACCTTGTTCATTTTTCGCAAAATAGAGATTTCCAGTCATATGCCACTTGCTGGTTGTTAATCTTTCCACTGGGATTAGAAATCTCAACCACATTTGGTAAATCCTGAGTCACGTTCATCTCCACTAAGACTCTAGCATAGGACACTCTACTTTATTTTGTAGTACAAGCATCAACAAATAATAGTCTCCCTAATCAGTTAGTAATTTTGCTAAGAGCCTCCGTTCCCTAGTAATTAAGGGGCAGGTTTTGTAGCCTCACCCATAGGGGTATAGTGGTAAGGATCTCTTGAGTAAAATCAAAATCATGGGTTCAATTTTAAAGGATTAGTGGCTTACTAGTGATAGAATATTGATCAGAGAAGAGAACATCATCTCTATCCTGCGTATTTTGGAACTTCACTATGTAAAAGCCATCATCATGATAGTATAACTCATGTTCCATAACAAAATTCCAATAGCAAGCTATATAGTTCCACCTATACAAGAAAGCAAGAGTCTCTCCAAACGTGGATACTACAAGGGTATTATTCCATTCATGCATTTGCTTTTCAATTTTAGGTGTTTCTAGTATTACCACAGGTCTGCTGTCAATAACAGTTGGGGGTTTAAAATTAAGAGTCATACCAGTAGATGTTGTATGGCTAAAGGTGAATAAGTTGGACCAAGAATTCCCCTCCTCCTTGGCAGAACCTTCCCCCAAATTGAGTTATCGAGCTATTCCATGAATCCCTTGGTGTGTCACCATAATGTTCTAATTCATACCCGTCTGTCCAGTGCTGTGTCACACTTTCTATTCATCTTGATTCACATTTTCTTCTATCACTTGGCTAGTAGAACCAATTTCCTTTGTCGATTTCCCAGATCTTGCATTGCCAGTAGTAACAACACCTACAGTCAAGCTAGGGCTAGGTGGAGCTATGGTGATTTTAGTTAAATTTCCTTGTACTCCAGTATTCATACTAGTTGTCATTCCGCTTCGATTCGTTTCCACCAGTGATATTCCCCTTATCGCATGTTTTCCAACTAAATCCTCCATCATCGGAGAGGTCCTAATTATCGAGTGGACCTTCTTTTTAGGTCTGACTCTTCCTCGCTTTGCCATCAAAATGGTATTGGTGCACGTTACTAGAGAGAGCTAAGACGTACACCCTCTAGTGATTTCCTTCTCAAAACATTCTTTCCTTCTTACTAACTTAATTACTATTTTGCAGTAACTTAACAAAAATGCAATTATCTATGTACTTATCATTTATAGGCAACCAAAGGGGGTGCCCCCAGGGAGTGAGTATTGATAGTAGTGTTCCCTTAATTGTTGGATTTTTGGCTATCATTAGGACTCTTTACAGTCCCAATAAGTTCTTAGGTATGCTTTGATATGTTGTACCCCATAGAAGGTATGAATTTGATTTCTCTAGGTCGCTATACAGTTTTGATATACTATTTAACCCCTTCAGAATTTTAAGATACAAAGATCACCAGATCTGTACAGCTTGCATGTCTTCTTCTCCCTCTTTCAAACCCCATCGATCTTTCAAAATCTGTAAAGAAAACACTATTTTTTCTAGAAAACCATAGAAAAATTTATGCAGCCATTCAATACCCTCTGTGTAATACTGTGCTTCACCGGTTTCATCCCCTGTCAGCAAAAAAGTTATTGGAAAGCCAAACAGTATTTGCAATTGTGTGACAGTCCACATTGGAAGCATAAATGCAGTAAAATGATCCACAAGGCTAACAGATAATGAAGAATCATATAACTCCTGCTACTTATCCACATACTATTTTAATAAGTCCTAATACACACTAACCATTCCAAAAACCAACGACTGAGGGGGCACTATAGAAGTTAAAGCTGGGGCTGAAATACCCACAACCCCTTACTACCTGCCATAGAAGTAGCTCTACCCCCAGACTACTTGTATTAATATCTCCAACTGGTGTTATCCTATCAACATTCTCAGTCGAAACTAAAAGCCCTCAAAGTGGGTCGCGCCTAAATATCTGTTAGAGTTCCAGTAATCCTTCTATATAAAGAGGGAGTTGGCAGAGCAATTAGACGACCCTCTATGTAGGGATGCATTGATCTAGTGTAGTTCTCAAGAATGCACCTGCATCAGTAGATAAGTATATATCAAGGATGTAAATTTTGTAATGGGAGATTAAAGAGGTCAAAAAATGTAAATATTATTTTTTCCACATAATTTTTACATAATTGTACTCGTTCACTAGATGTATCTGCGACCTAACTAGCTACTTAGATATTGAAGAAGTTTATAGGATTTCTTTCCTAAAGAAGGGATAGGAACCTATTTGCATTTACCTGATAAACAGATTAGCGATCAAACACTAACTAAGAAGAAAAAGGTCGGATTACCCTTACTTCTTAGGCTATCACAGCAAATTCACCAAGCATGTCTAGTCTTCAATTATTAAGCTTTAGTGGCTGATTAGATATTATAGAGAGATCACGATATGAGTCCATAAGTATAAGTTATACAAGAGTTCTCCGCCTACAATGTATTTAGCGTCCCACTTGTTTATCTATTTATCAAATCTGTATGAGCTACCAGATTTCAAGGTCAATAATGTAGAACTTGATAGTAGTGAATGCTTGTACGAGTATTCTAGATATCAAGGTCAACAATGTTTGTACGAGTATTCCCGATATCAAGGTAAACAATGTTTGTAAGCTGTGTTATTGGTCGCTGTTGTTGTCAACATATGTAGACTAATTTCTCTTTTTGTCATCTGGTACATATTTAAAATATACAAATCTCTGTTGTTGTCATCTGGTTCAATGATTTACTATTGCTTAAGTGCTATGAAAATAAGAAGTTAGTCTATTAATAACATAGCAGCAGTTAGTCTATAATCTAATATAGTTCATGCTAATAATATATTTCTTACCACTTTTTATGGTCTGACATAACATATCCTTATGCAGAATGAGTTTGAAATAAAGAAACAAGAAATATTAGCTGCTCAAAGTGCATCAGCTGTGGATAAAGAAACTAATTTAGCTAGTCAGCTGTCTCAGTTAAGTGAAATGGATATCTGGGTGCAATCTGTTGGTGGAAAGAAAAAAGGAAGATTTAAAGGTCTTGGCTCCCTAGGTTGAAGTGTAAAGGCAACTAACAATTCAATATCATCTTTCCCAAAAGAAATTGATGAGATGATTAAGTCTCAGGTTGATACTTCAAATACTGATTTATATGCTCAGTTGCAGAATGAGCGAAAGAAAAATAAGAGGATAGGAAAGGAATTACACTTGTTGATGAAGCATGAATATAACAAATCATCTTCAAATGATGAACGCCCATCTCAAGAAGACAATCAAACTTATGAGGATGAAAGTGATGATGACTCTGACGACGTGAATGAGAGTGATAAACCTGATAACGTGAATGAAAGTGATTCTGAACCTGATTGTTGGTAGTTTTATTAAGGATTCAAGTTTGAAATATTTTATTTTGGACCATTTAAGAATCATACATTATTAATGTGGATGTTTTGAATTATATTTTTTTGTTAGCTGTAATGGTTTACATTAAACTTTTATTGAATGATGTTTTTGAGAATTATTGAAGATTTTGAATAGATTTTTGATTAATTGTGAAATATTTCTAGTAATTTACGTGTGAATTATTACTTGAAAATTTTGAACGTGTGTGTGCCTTGTATCTCCTTGCTGCTGCTTTGATATTGCCACCGGGTATATCCTTATATTTTCCTATTTTTTGTTTCGTGTAGTTGTGGCTGTGGGTGGTAATGGGTGGTTAGGGTCATGTCCGAGGGGGTTGGGGCGTGGGGCTGTGGCGGGGGCGGGAGATGGGGAGAGAGCGGGAGTGGGTGGGAGGCCAAGGTTTGGCCGAGGGGGGGTAGTGGGGGGCGCGTGGATAGCGACGGTAGGCTGAGGGTTGGGTCTTGGAATATAGGGACCCTTCAGGGGAAGTCCATAGAGCTGGTGAAGATTCTTAGGAAGAGAAGGATCAACCTTGCGTGTGTCCAAGAGACCGAGTGGGTAGGGTCTAAGGCTAGGGATGTGGACGGTTACAAGCTGTGGTACTCTGGGAGCGACAGGCGTAGGAATGGTGTTGGCATCTTGGTAGATGAAGAGCTTAGAGGTCAGGTAGTGGAGGTGAAGAGGATCAACGATAGGTTGATGACTATTAAGTTGGTCATTCGGGGGTTTACCCTGAACGTGTGTAGTGCCTATGCGCCGCATGTGGGATCGGAGTGGGAGGAGAAGATGCGGTTCTGGGAGGCTTTGGAGGACGTGGTGAGAGGCATGCCCAGTTCGGAGAAGATTGTTGTAGCAGGGGATTTCAACGGGCACATCGGGGCGCTACCGGGAGGCTTTGGGGATGTGCATGGTGGTTTTGGTTTTGGGGAGAGAAATGAAGAGGGGGCGACCCTATTGGAGTTTGCGAGGGCGTTTGGGCTGGTGGTGGTGAACTCGGGCTTCCCGAAGAAGGACGAGCACCTGATCACTTTTCGGAGCGCGATAGCCAGGACCCAGATTGACTTTTTGTTGCTTAGGAAAGGGGATAGGGCGTTGTGTAAAGACTGTAAAGTCATCCCGAGTAAGAATCTTTCGACCCAACATAGGCTCTTGGTTATGGATTTGGGTATAAAGAAGAATAGAAAGAGGAGGAGTAAGGAGTGTAGACCAAGAATTAAGTGGGGCGGTTTGACGCCAGTGAATGTGTGGGAGATAGGGGAGAGGTTGGCGGGAATGGGGGTGTGGGAGTGTAGGGGGGATGTGGATAATATGTGGGACAGGGCGGCAACGTGCATCAGGGAGAATGCAAGGGAGGTGTTGGGTGTTTCTAGGGGCCGGGCCGGACATCATCGGGGGGATTGGTGGTGGAATGAAGAGGTGGGGAAGAAAGTGGAGACCAAGAAAGAGGCGTATGCTAAGTTGGTGGAAAGTAAGGACGAAGAAGAGAAGCGGGTAAACAGGAAAGAGTACAAGCTAGCGAGGAAGGAGGCGAAGTCAGCGGTCACGGCAGCTAAGACGGCCGCTTTTGAGAGCTTGTATGCAGGGTTACAGGGGAAAGGAGGGGAGAAAAAGTTGTTCCGACTCGCTAAGGCTAGGGAGAGGAAGGGTCGTGACCTCGATCAGGTGAGGTGCATTAAGGGGGAGGACGGTAGAGTGTTGGTGGAGGACGGCCATATAAAGAAGAGATGGCAGTCGTACTTTCATAGGCTCTTGAATGACGAGGGGGACAGAGTTATTGTGTTAGGGGAACTGGAGCACTCAGGGGAGTGTCGGGATTTTAGCTATTGTAGACGTTTTAAGGTAGACGAGGTTAGACAGGCAGTTCGCAGGATGCGAAGGGGTAGGGCGACGGGGCCGGATGAGATACCGGTGGAGTTTTGGAAGTTCGTTGGAGAGGCTGGTGTAAGGTGGTTGACTGCATTGTTCAATGAAATTTTCAGGACGGCAAAGATGCCCGAGGCGTGGAGGTGGAGTACCATGATCCCCCTTTATAAGAATAAGGGGGACATTCAGTGTTGCAATAACTATAGGGGGATTAAGTTACTGAGTCACTCTATGAAGATCTGGGAGAGAGTGGTCGAGGTGAGGCTGAGACGGATAGTGTCTATCTCGGAAAACCAGTTCGGATTTATGCCCGGCCGCTCGACGACGGAGGCAATCCACCTGGTACGGAGGTTGGTGGAGCAGTATAGGGAGAGGAAGAAGGATCTGCACATGGTGTTCATCGACCTGGAAAAGGCGTACGACAAAGTCCCCAGGGAAGTGCTTTGGAGATGCTTGGAGGTGAGTGGAGTACCGCAGGCATATATCAGAGTAATTAAGGATATGTATGAGGGAGCGAAAACCCAGGTGAGGACGGCGGGAGGAGACTCAGAGCATTTCACTGTCCGGACAGGATTGCATCAGGGATCTACTCTTAGTCCCTTTTTGTTTGCGTTAGTAATGGATGTGTTGACGCGGCGTATCCAAGGGGAGGTGCCGTGGTGTATGCTTTTTGCAGACGATGTAGTCCTGATAGATGAGACTCGAGGGGGTGTGAATGAAAAATTAGAGTTGTGGAGGCAAACTCTGGAGTCTAAAGGGTTCAGGGTGAGCAGAACCAAGACAGAGTATGTGGAATGTAAGTTTAATGACGTGAGGCGGGAGAATGAAGTAGTAGTGAGGCTAGAAGCACAGGAGGTAGGGAAGAGGGATAAGTTCAAGTATCTCGGGTCCGTGATCCAGAGTAACGGTGAGATTGACGAGGATGTCTCGCACCGTATTGGGGCGGGATGGATGAAGTGGAAACTCGCATCGGGGGTGCTGTATGATAAGAAGGTGCCGCCCAAGCTTAAAGGCAAATTCTATAGGGTGGTAGTCCGTCCGGCCTTGCTGTATGGAGCGGAGTGTTGGCCAGTTAAGAACTCCCACATCCAAAGAATGAAGGTGGCAGAAATGCGGATGTTGCGCTGGATGTGTGGACTGACCCGAGGGGATAGAGTTCGGAATGAGACTATCCGGGAGAAGGTTGGTGTGACTTCAGTGGAGTGTAAGATGCGGGAAGCACGATTGAGATGGTTCGGACACGTGAAGAGGAGGGGCACGGATGCCCCGGTCCGTAGGTGTGAGAGGCTAGCGTTGGATGGTTTTAGACGGGGTAGGGGTAGACCGAAGAAGTACTGGGGTGAGGTGATTAGGCGGGACATGGAACAGTTACAGCTCACCGAGGACATGACCCTAGATAGGAAGGTCTGGAAGATGCGAATTACGGCAGAGGATTAGGGCCAGTTCGGGTCGCTAGTGTAGGGAATTAATTGGTAGGGGTGTATTCCTGTTATGGTTCCGTATTCAATGTTCCGTGTTCCGTGTTCCATGTTTATTACGAATATGTGTGCTTTCCTCTACTTTATATTCCTGCATTCCTGCTTTACTCTGTTTTATATTCCTTATGGGTGCCGTATCTATGTTATGTCATCTGCTTCTGTGCTGTACTATGTGTTTGTGTGATATCTCGGGACTTGAGCCGGGGGTCTTTCGGAAACAGCCTTTCTACTTCATCAGAGGTAGAGGTATGGACTGCGTACATCTTACCCCCCCAGACCCCACTAAGTGGGAATACACTGGGTTTGTTGTTGTTGTTGTTGAATTACCTAGGAATTTATTTGGCAATCTTCGTGAGGAATAATTTGTGATTTTTTTCATAAAAATCCGCAGGTAAAATCCTCTTTTTATGAAATTTTACCAAAATAATTCATGCAAAATTTGATAGTTAATCACAAATAAATCTGCAAATAACGTACCTACGGATCTATTTTCGCAGCTAAATTACCTAGAGATTTCTTGAAAATTTTCGTGGGGAATAGTTTGTGATTTTTTTTTGTGAAAATCCACAGTTAAAATCCTTTTTTTTAAATGAAATTTTACCAAATAATTCATGCAAAATTTTGATAGTTAATCGTAAATAAATCCGCAAATAACGTACCTGCAAATTTATTTTCGCAGCTAAATTACATAGGAATTTACTTGGGAATCTTCGTGGGGGATAATTTGTGATTTTTTTTCGTGAAAATCCACACGTAAAATCTTTTTTTTATGAAATTTTACCAAATATTTCATGCAAAATTTTGATGATTAATCTCAAATAAATCCGCAAATAACATACCTGTGAATTTATTTTCGCAGTTAAATTACCTAGGAATTTTATAAATCCGCAGGTAATAATTACCTACGAAGGTATTTCCTTTGGATTCTAATTGATAAGAAAATTCGCAGGTAATCAAATTACTTGGTGATTTTATTACATTATCTATAAGAAAATCCCCAAGTAATAAGCAATTTTCTTGTAGTGTAATTTTCACTATATTATTCTTATGAAAATTCCGATCTATATTTAAATCCTTATTTATGTTATTACCAACACAAATAACGAATTGTTCACTATTTTCTCTAATATCCATTGACATATCTTTTATTGTTACATACTATGGATATTTAACAAAGAAATTAACAATACTTCTAATTACCATATTTTAAAAAAAAAATTAGAAGAAAGAGAATTTCTGATGAATGAGAAGAAATCACTGGTTGAATAATGATTTTGAAAGTATGAAATCGTTTAGATGTTAATGAAGTAGGAGTAAAACCGTTTCAGAGAGAATTAAGGGGATGATTGATATCCTGACAAAAACTGTCATCCCTTTTTATGGGTATGAAATTCTTTTTTCCATATACGTATTTTTCTTTTTATATTATTAAAAAAAAATATTTTTTTCCTTCTTTATACCTTTTTTGCTACAACTTGTAAAGATAAAAATTATGCTATAAATTGTAATTAACCATCTAAGAAAGGTTATTTGAATTTTTTTCCCCTTATTTTTTACCACACTCCATGCTGTTAACCATCTCGGTGTTAGTGATTAAACATCAAATAAAGAAAGCCAAGGTTCCAAGGTTAACTTTTGAATAAAAGTCTATTCCACTTTAAACCACACATATATCTCAACTTTAATCTAATGAAATGAACATCTAATAATCAATCTTGTCACTATGAATCCTGAAATATTTATCCCGGAAATAACATGTTCATCAACCAAACTACTTTTATAGTGTTGGTTGAAGGGAAAGCTATACTAAATGGATTTAATTACCTCAAGTGGGCTCATTAGGTAAATGATTTCCCGCTGTAAACTTTTCTTAACAACAGCACTGATTGGAGGTTTATCTGGTAATCCAAACCCCATATCATAGACATCTCCAAATTCTGATAAATCGGGGACTCCCAAGCAGTAATTACGACAAAATATCAGTATAAATCGATTATTGTAGCTCAATAATTATAAAAGAAAACACTTATTAGCCTGAATAATGAACTGTAGCTACTAGTTAGCTGTACAATTTAGCATAGATTAGGATAGGTGTTGCTTAAATAAAAGAGAAATTCTTAGTTGTTGTTCGGAAACAACGGAAAATAATAATAATAACAATATTATTTAACTGTTGATAAAATATTATATTAATAATATTAATAATACAATAAAATAACAGCGTATAATATTATTGCTATCTTAGTAATAATATTGTAATTAATATGATAACAATAACAGTAATTTAACTGCTTCTTAACCAGTTAATATATTAAATTATTCTTGAGTCAAGCTAGACACTGTCTTAAGAAACTCTTTCAGCAGTGTGAATTATTTTCTCAAGATTAAATAAGCATTTTCCTGATTAATTAGAGGATATTATGAGTTAATTAAAACTTTCCTAATTAAACAGAGGGTACAAGAATCAAAAAAATTAATAATACAAATACCAGCAAGTAAAACTATAATGACTAAATTATTAAGCAGAGAAACTAAAGAGAAATTTTTTAATGTTTTTCTTAAAAGGTTAAAGATTGCAGTAAGGATTGAGGGACTATTTATAGGTAAGACTTAGTTTCTCAAGTACACCTCTTGATGACTTCCAAAGTAAGTCTTCTTAAGTATATTTTTTAATGACTTTTAGAGTAAGTCTTCTCAAGTTTATCTCTTGATAGCTTCTAGAGTAAACCTTCTCAAGTATATCTTTTGATGGCTTCTAGAATACATTTAAAGACATGACTTTTTCAATACACTTTAAATCTCTATTGACAATCATATTGGCCTTAACCCCATCTCTTTTGATGTTTGAAGAATTAATTTTCTTTCCACAGGTTTAGTTAGTGAATCGACCGAATTCAATTCTGACTTCACAGAATCAATGGAAATTATTCCATCTCTCAGCAGATGCTTAACAACATCATGCCTCAATTTCATATGTCTATTCTTACAACTGTAAGATTTATTCTTCGCAATAGCAATTGCAGCTTGACAATCACAGTGTATATACACAGGAGGCATCAGATCATCCTTTTTAAAGGGATATCAGACAACAAATCATCCCTTTTCAAAGGGATAATAGACAACAGATCATCCTTTTTCAAAGGAATATTAGACAATAGATTATCTTTGTTCAAAGGGCTAGGAGGCAACAGATCATCCTTTTTCAAAGGGCTATGAGGCAACAGATTATCCTTTTTAAAAATGATATTTGCTAAGAAATTTCTTAGCCATTCAACCTCAATACCAGCTAACTCCAGAGCCATAAACTCTGATTCCATAGTTGATCCAGCAATAATCGTCTGCTTAGCTGATCTCCATGATACTGCACCATCACCAAATGTGAACATTTTGTTTCGTCTGAATCAGAAATTCAATTTACATCACAATACCCTTCTAAGGTTGAAGAAAATCCGCTATACGAGATACCATAATTTATGGGTCCTTTCAAATATTTTATCAAACGTATTAATGCAGACCAATGGACATTATTGGGATTATGAGTATATCTACTCAATCTACACACGGCATAGGCTATATCAGGCCTAGTAAAATTTATTAAATGCATCAAACTGCCAATGATCTGTGCATACTTAGACTGAATAACTGAGTCACCATTATTCTTTTTTAATTTAGAATTAGCATCATAAGGTGTGGCTACAAGAGTTATCTCCCAACATTCAAACTTCTTAAGAAGTCTTTCCACATAATATTTTTCTGACAACATCAGACCATCTTCACTCATTATAACTTTAATTCTCCAAATCATATTCACTTTACCCAGATCTTTCATATCAAAGTTAGTAGACAAAAATAATTTGGTACGCTCCACAATATTTAAACATGTACCAAATATAAACATGTCATCAACATATAAATAAATTATCACATAATCATTGTCTACCACTTTTGTATAAACACATTTATCCACTTCAACAGAAGAAAAGTGTCTTTTATTAAGACTTGATCAAATTTCTCATGCCACTGTTTCGGAGCTTGTTTAAGGCCATAAAGAAATTTAATTAATTTACAAATTTTATTTTCTTGTCTAGAAATTACACATCCTTCAGGTTGAACCATATAAATTTCTTCTTCTAAATCTCTATTTAAGAAAGCTGTTTTCACATCCATTTGATGGATAAAAAGCTTATGAATTGATGCCAAAGCAATTAATACTCGAATAGAAGCAATTCTTGTTACTGGTGCAAATGTATCAAAGTAATCAATATTTTGCTTTTGAGAAAATCCTTTAGCTACTAACCGAGCTTTATATTTATCTAAAGATCCATCCGAATTAAGTTTCCTTTTGAAAATTCATTTACAACCAATCGGTTTTACACCAGGAGGTAAGTCAGTTAAAACCCATGTATTATTTTTCATAATTGAATTAAGTTCAATTTTTATTGTCTCTTTCCAAAATTTAGCATCAGAAGAAGATATAGCTTCAAAATAATTTGATGGTTCATTATCAATAAGAAAAGTTTGAAAATCATTTCCATAAGGAAAATATTCTTTCCTAAGCCTTGTACTCCTTCTCAGTTCCTCAATATTAGAGGTAGATTCATTTTTTTTTTTAACAGGTGCATGAGAGATTTTATCACATAGTGAAAAAATATGTTCAAAGAGCTCAGCATTCTTTGTCTCGATTATAGTATTACTATCAAGTACATCACATTTCAAGACAAGAAATCTATATGCAACACTATGTTCAGCATATCCAATAAGCATGCACTCAGCAGTTTTAGAACCTATTATCCTTTTTTTAGGTTCAGGAAGAAGAACTTTCCCAAGGAAACCCCATACTTTTAAATATTTTAAATTAGGCTTATAACCTTTCCACAATTCATAAGGGGTTTTGCCAGTTCTTTTATGAGGAATTCTATTTTGTAAATGACATGCAGATAAAATAGCTTCACCCCACAAATTATCAGGTGCACAAAAGCTAATTAGCATAGAATTCATCATTTCTTTCAGCTACACCATTAGACTCAGGAGAATAAGACGGAGTTATTTCATGAATAATACCTTCTTTTTCACAAAAAGTATTTAAAGATACATATTATCCACCTCTATCAGATCTAATTCTCTTGATTTTTCTACTAAGTTGATTTTCAACTTCAGATTTATAAGATACAAAAACATCATCTTTATTTCTAAGCAAATACAACTTAATAAATCTAGAGAAATCATCAACAAAGGTCACATGATATCTGTTACCACCTCTAGTCATGGTTTGTTTTAAATCACCCAAATCAGTGTGAATTAAAGATAACAGCTCAGTTTCTCTATCAACTGAAAAACATGACTTTTTAGTAATTTTAGCTTCAACACATATTTCATATTTATCAAAATTACTTGAGTCTAAACCAGATATTAAACCAAGTGATTGCATATTTTTTGTATATTTAATATTAACATGTCCTAATCTAGCATGCCATAAAGAAATAGACTCAATCATATAAGCAGAAAATAATGCATTACCATTGATAATATCAAGTACATAAAGTCCATGATTACAACGTCCATTTCCAATAAGAATATTATTTTTGGTTAATATGACCTCGTTATTTTTAAATATAACCTTTATTCCAACTTTTCCTAATAATGCCATAGAAATCAAATTAATTATGATATTAGGAATATGCAGCACATTTCTCAATGCCAAAGTTTTATCAGATGTGAGTTTGAGAAGAACTTTGCCTTTTTCAAGAACTTGATTAGTTCTCGAGGTCCCAAGATAAACAATTTCTTCTTTTTTCTCCACTTGGGTGTATGATATAAAATTGTTTTTATTTATACAAATATGCCTAGTAGCACCAGAGTCCACCACCCAATTTCTCACATTGGTCTCAATATTCAATTCTGAAATGACCGCAATAATTATATCATCCGTTTTAGTCAAATTTATTTTTGACTTAGCGGAATTGTCATTTCTTTCACATATTCTCTTGCATTGCGATGCATTTTCTATGAAGATTCTATTATTAACATTAGACATGCAACTAAGTTTATTTTCATACCTGTATTCTGCAGTACCTGCAGTACCATAATTTTCTGACAAACTGACTGGAATGGAAGTAGCCAAAACAACACCAACATCAATATTATCAATGGTCTTAGGATCAAAATTTTATGACAATAGTTTCTTAGATTGTTGGGAAACAACGGAAAATAATAATAACAACCATATTGTTTAACTGTTGATAAAATATTATATTAATAATATTAACAATACAATAAAATAACAGTGTATAATATTATTGCTACCTTAGTGATAATATTATAATCAATATGACAACTATAACAGTAATCTAACTGCTTCTTAACCAGTTAATATATTAATTATACTTGAGCCGTGCTAGGCACTGTCCTAAGAAATTATTTCAGCAGTGTGAAATGTTTCCCCAAGATTAAACAAGCACTTTTCTGATTAATTAGAGGATATTCTGAGTTAAATAAAACTTCTCTAATTAAACAGAGGGTACAGGAATCAACAAAATCAATAATACAAATACCAGCAAGTAAAACTATAATGACTAAATTATTAAGCAGAGAAACTAAAGAGAATTTTTTTAATGTTTTTCTTAAAAAGTTAAAGATTGCAATAAGGATTGAGGGATTATTTATAGGTAAGACTTAATTTCTCAAGTACACCTCTTGATGGCTTCCAAAGTAAGTCTTCTCAAGTATATCTTTTAATGGCTTCTAGAGTAAGCCTTCTCAAATATATTTCTTGATAGCTTCTAAAGTAAGCCTCCTTAAGTATATCTCTTGATGACTTCTAGAATACATTTAAAGACATGTTTTTTTCAATACACTTTAAATGTAAATTATTTTGAAATAACTAAATAGTTTTCTACAGTTATCACCCAATCTATAAATCTAATAATTCAGTTAATATAATTGCTTGACGGATTGAAATGTTGTAGTTACATGATGATTAAATTATGTTGAATAATTCGACATAACTGATTAATTAAGGAGATGCCAGAGTAGCAACTTACGGACCAAACAGTGTTAACAAAATATATATAAAAAAATCTTCTAATCTTAAGATTTAAACCTTTATCTATGTTTTGAAAAGTCATAATAAAAGAATTAGTTGACTCTCTAAAAAGGGGATAGCTCCAAGGTTGGACAAAATTATTGGTTTTAGAACAACTTAGTTTTTACTTTTAAGCATACATATTCTCTTCAGTTCATATGATTGTCGTTTAAATTCTTTTGTACACTTTGTAAGAAAACATTCAGTAATTATCTTCATCATACGAATATTTGTCAATATTATTCTTTATATTTTCTTAATAGTCACTAATTAGAGAAGTAATGATTAGTTATAAGAAATAATAAATACTTTTTAAATTTCTTTTAAAAGAAGTTATAGTACTATATTATGTAACAAATTGACTATGAAAAGTATATCACATGAACTAAAATAAGTACACAAGCTTAATAATTTCAAATTGAACACGTTTTGTATTTAAGTAGTACTGCCTAGCTACTTACATCTTGAACATCTTGCTGAGACAGGAAACCAGTTCTCAACATGGTTGCTGCAATATACACTGCAAGCTTTACTTTCTTTGTGAATTTGTGGATTGCATCCGTCACACTCACTCCTCCTCCTCCAGCAATATGTCCTACCAATATTAACTATATTTATCCATCCAACAAACAATAACATCATGCTTCCATCATCTATAGGTAATTCATGTTTTTTTTTTTGGTTTTCATCCGGTGTCCGGAACCCACATTGTTAATCGTTCTAAAAAGAAAATTAGAAACCTCAATAGTCATAAAAGTATTATGGTAAATATCTAAAACGATAAATTTCAAAAGTGATTTTATAGCAAGTTAATGCTACGGAAGGTCTAAAACCCACAAATTTCAAAAGTCTATTCTTTCTTTTTTTTTAACTTAGTGATAATAAATTAAAATTACCTCACATGAATTTAGAATAGGACATGATTATCAAAAATGTGTGTTGCTTTACATGAAAAATATTATTACCAGAGGCAAAGTTAAATGAACCTTGGACCACAATTTTTTTTTGTTTTGTTTATGAGTTTTGAATAAATTATTTATATATGTTGAGTAAATATTATAACGGAAACATAAAATTTGATGAGCCAAAATTACTAGATTATGTTGAATCTGTAGCTAGCACTCTTAACTCCACATTGATTACTACAAAACCCCTAGTCAAAGAGAAAAAAGATAGAGGAAGGGTGTAGAAGTGTAGGATCGGACCTGTTCATCATGAGGCAAAGATGAAAAAAAAACCGAGGAGAGGTTTGTTATAGTCATCGAAGGAAAGAACAGTGTTAGGGTCCGATGGGTCGATGCGAGCACCTTTAAGGTCAAGAGAGGTGACTTTTAGCCACTATTCTCCATAAGAGATCTAATTTTGTACCAACCCCACCCTCCTCCTCCTATCCCGTGTATTAGAACGAAGTGCCCTAGTTCTGACCGCGGACGCTCCTCCTCCATGCCTTCCATCTTCCTATCTATACACACTTCTTCCATCCTCTTCGCTCTAATATAATGTTTTTATATAACTCTTAAAACTCAGCTAGAGTAGTCAGTTGTATATCTTTTTCTTCTCTTTGTTTCTATTTCAAATTCGGGGAAGATTCCGATGTACTATTACTATTGTTTTAGCGGGAGAACTTATACACACTAGAATTCAAACACCTTGTTTCAGTTGAAAAGTAAAGAAAGGAAATTTTCACAAACTTTATATTATTTGATCCAAATTATACGAGTAATTAAAAGGGTAAAGAATATGACGTCGCTGTCAATAATTTAAATAAGCTCAACTTTAAAGTACATGACCTGAAATAAATTCTAGATCGAAAAGAAAGGCAAGTTACAGCTAAATCCTAAAATTTCACCCTTTACGTTTCTTTTTTCCTTAAATCCGGAAGTTTTATTTATGTATTAAAGACCATCCATACAAAAAGAAGCTGATATATGTGTAACAGTTCCACATACATCTTGTAATATCCTTCATGTCATTTTCTATATTTTCACATTTTCGCTGTTTAGAACTTTTCTATAGCTGTCCCAAGTTATTTATGACTTGCTGGAGCAGACAATTCAGTTACCGGACGTGTCGTTTAGTTTTTAGAGCCAAGTCTCTATTTTGAACTCTTCGCTGGTAAGAATTGGCTATTGGGTGAAAACTTCAGTTTAACGACCTTGTATGCCCTGATTTTCTTACTATATTTAAGTTTTATTTTTTCTTAGAAGAAAAATAAAAATTACCACAATTACTTTTACTTTTCCTGAAAGAAAAAATATAATTCTTTTCCATATTTGGCTAACCTCTTTCTTGGAGGAAAGGTTTTGAAACTCTATAAATAGAACACCCCCTTCTTATACCATAATACAATAGCATCCACAATGTAATCTTAAAAAAGTTTTTGTTTAGGGGGAGATTTCTTCCAATAGGTTTAATATTTTTGATATTAGGTTTATAATATGTAGGCTGATTGGCCAAAACATATAATAATTTTATGCTTTTTTAGTATTGTTTTCTTTGTCGCCTGATTTATTGTCTCAAGGTTTGCAAACGTTAAGCTTTCGCATGACGCGCTCTTGATTTCGAACCCAACAAGTGGTATCAGAGCTTATGGTTCAAAGATCCAATGGTGTGGTGAGACGAGATTAAATAGGTTCAAAGCGGTTTCAAAATCAAGCTGCAACAATTTGGATGATAATGAAGATTTTTGTCGAACTACATATGAAGAACAAGTTTCAACCATATTTTCAACACGTCTGCTGCTGCATCTTTAAAAATAAAAATAAAATACTTTTAAACCAATTTTTAACCATGATATTTTAAACCTTATTTTTAACCATGGCAAGCAGCAGTTATGAAGATTATATCAAGAACGAAGTTCATGCACGTGATATGAAGAGAAGACGGATCAAGTGAAGAAAATCAAGCCAAAAAGGGGAGATTTGTTAGGGTTTTTGCCCTGATTTTCTTACTATATTTAAGTTTTACTTTTTTCTTAGAAGGGAAATAAAGTTATCATAATTACTTTTACTTTTCCAGAAAGAAAAAATATAATTCTTTTCCATATTTGGCTAACTTCTTTCTTGGAGGAAATGTTTTGAAACTCTATAAATAGAACACCCCCTTCTCATACCATAACACAATAGCATCCACAATGTAGTCTTAAAAGAGTTTTTGTTTAGGGAGAGATTTCTCCCAATAGGTTTAATGTTTTTGATATTAGGTTTTATAATATGTAGGCCGATTGGCCAAAACATATAATAATTTTGTGTTTTTTTAGTATTGTTTTCTTTGTCGCCTGATTTATTGTCTCAAGGTTTACAAATGTTAAGCTTCCGCATGACGCCCCCTCGATTTCGAACCCAACAATTCTGATAGTTCCATCAGCTCCAAAACATCGATTTTAGGCTAGGGAAACTTTTTGTTCGGGTCCCAAAGCTTTCGAACTCATTTTAGGCCATTGACTGAAAATTGATGAAAATGACCCTTGGGTGTGGCCCCCACTTTTCTTCAAAATAACATCAAATGGAAATTTAGACTGAGCCATTCAGTCCAGAATATCAAATTTGATAGGGTAGCGTAGTTCATTTGCATTCACGGAATTTTGAATAAATCACGAGGGGTCGATGGAGACTTGAAAAATTTTCAAGTTTCAACTAATACACTCAGTTAGTGTATCCGCTAAAGCGGCCAGCTGGTCACTTAAGCGTTCAGGATTTGCCAGCTGGGGCTGCTAAAGTGGATCTTAGTCCACTAAAGTGGAGGCCCTTTAAGCGACTCCTTGTCTGCTTTAGTGGAAGGGGAAGGCTTGGCGGATACCGCTTAAATGGTACTTGGCCGCTTTAGCAGTAACCTCTTAATTGCCCCCTTTAGCTCAATTTTCTCCCATTTTTCTCCACTTATCCTGAATCACCCTGACTTTATCCAACGACTCCTGAAGCAGGTCCGTACCATGGGGTCTAATCTCAGAGGTCTTAAACCAATCAATCGGAGAACGATGCCTACCATTTAAAGGCTCAAAATGCGCCATCTCAATACTTGAATTATAGCTATTATTACACGCAAATGCCAAAGCTAAGTGTTGTTCCCACTGACCTCTAAAATCCACAACACAGCTTGGAGCATATCCTCGAGAACCTGAACAGTCCACTCCAATTGCCTATCAGCCTATGGGTTAAAGGCTGTATTAAGGTCCATCTGAGTACCCAACTTCTCCTAAAAAGCTCTCCAAAAATTAGAATTGAACATTGAACCCCAGTATGAAATGGTAGATATAGGCACACTATGCAAACGAACTATCTCATGAACATATATACAAGATAACCTCTTGATGCCGAAGAACATCTGAATGAGAATGAAATATGTCGACTTGGTCAACCAATCCATAACGACCCAAATGCCATCAGAACCATAAAAATTATGAGGCAAACCACTAACAAGATCCTTAGTAAACTGCTCCTACTTCCAATCAGGAATAGGAAACCTATGAATCAATCCACCAGGTCTCTGGTGCTCGACCTTTACCTGTTGATAACATAAACAACGAATTACAAAGTCTGCCACATCCTTATTTATACCACTCCACCAATAATGTTCTGTAAAATCTGTATACATCTTAGGTATGTTCGGGTGAATTGAATATCTAAAGATGTAAGCCTCATGCAAGATCGACTAAATCAAGTAATCAATCCTCGGAACACAAAGCGGCTATCAAATCTTGAAACACCCTTAGAATATATGGGAGTTCTCTTGGACTCACCACTCAACACCTGATCACAGATGGTGCAAAGTCTCTTATCCTCAAATTGATGACTCCAAATCTGCTTAAATAAAGAAGACCTTGCCTCAACACTAGCAAGAATCCTCTTAGGGTCTAAAATATAAAGTCCCACCATCAAGTTGGATAAGGTTTGGATATCCCATGCCAACGACCCCTGAGAAACTGAAATACAATACAAGCAACTCTTATTGATCGCCTTCTGGCTTAAGGAGTCCTTTACCATGTTCGCCTTACATGGATGATACATAATAAAGATATCATAATCCTTAAGTAACTCTATCCATGTATGCTATCTAGAATTAATCTCTCTCTAGGTCATAAGATATTGAAGACTACGATGATCCGTGAAAATCTCACAATGCACGCCATAAAGATAATGCCTTCAAATCTTAAGCGCGAAAATTACCGCCGTCAACTCCAAATCACGAGTGGGGTAATTGCGTTCGTGCACCTTCAACTGTCTCAAAGTATAAGCAATAATAGGACCTTGCTGCATGAACACATAATCCACACTAACACCAAAAATATCACAATATATGGTGAATCCTTACCCTCAATAGAAAGAGTCAAAATAGGAAAAGAAGTAAGAAACCCCTTGAGCTTTCAAAATCTCGACTCATACTCCCCGGATCATAAAAAAGAAACCCTCTTCTGAGTCAATCTGGTCATCGACATTGCAATATTAGCAAAACTCTCAATGAACCATTTATAGTAACCGACCAAACTAATAAAGCTATGAATCTCATACGGAGGTGTAGACCTGGTCCAATTATGAATAGCCTCAATCTTCTCTGGGTAGTAATCCTATTCTTAGACACCACTTGCCTAAGGAATGTGACCGACTAAAGCAAAAACTCACACTTAGAGAATTTGGAAATAAACATATGATCTCTCAATATTTGGAGAACAATACTCAAATGTTTTACATACTCCTCACTACTTCTCGAATACACAAGGATATCATCTCTGAACACAATCACAAAAAAATCTAAATCCTGAACGCGTGGTTCATCAAATCCATAAATACAATTGGGCCGTTGGTCAACTCAAAAGACATCACTAGGAACTTATAATGACCATACCGGGTCCTAAAGGATATCTTTGGAATATCCTCAGCCCGAATCCTCAACTAATGGTAATCGAACCTCAAGTCAATCTTAGAGAACACTGATGCTCCCTGAAGTTGGTTAAATAAGTCATCAATGCGAGGCATATGACACCAATTCTTCACTGTCACCTTATTAAACTGCCTATAATCATACGTATACACATGGAATTATCCTTCTTCTTCTTCTTCACAAACAACATGGGAGCTTCCCAAGGAGACACACTCGGTCTAATGAAGCCCTTACCAAGAAGATCCTAAATCTAAGAATTCTGCTTCTTAAGCTCGGCAGGAGCCATATGGTAAGGGGCTATAGAAATAGGTTAGGCGCTCGATTCAAGATTAATAACAAACTTAATATCACATGCAGAAGGAAGACTAGGTTAATTGGTAGAAAAAATATTATAAAACTCACGAACTATAGGAACGGAGTCAAATGATGGACTCTCCTTATTAGCATAACGAATATAGGCAAGATAAGACTTGCAACCTATTGAAAAGTATCCTAGACTGAATATAAGAAAGAATCCTCATCGGTTTGCAAATAGCCGCTCTCTACCAAACCACCGAGGGTATCTCAGGCATAGTGAAGGTAACAGTCTTAGAAAAATAATCCAGGACTATATAATAGTGGGATAACCAGTCCATGCCCAAAATCACATTAAAATCTACCATGTCCAATATAATAAGATTAACATGAGTATCAAACTCTCCGGCAGTCACAACATATAATCTATAAACTCGATCCACTACTAAAGAATCTCCCATGGAAGTAGATATAGAAAATGTCACAAATAATAAATCCTAAGATAACTCTAACCATGGGGCATAATAAGTAAACACATAAGAATAAGTGGTTCCCAGATCAAATAAAGCAAAAATCAACTGATGGCATACCAAGATTGAACCTGTGATAACAATATCCAATGATTCAACCTCGAGTCTAGCAGGTACGACATACAGTTGATCGTGCCCATTATCTGGCTGGGCTTCTAACCAATCTCCTTTTCTACCTTATCAAGAGCCTCTACGAATACCTTGGAAACCACCCCTAAGACCATGCATACCACCTCTAACTAAGGGATGAACTACCCTAATAGGTGAAATACTCTGAGATGAAGAAATAATCACTCCATGACTGGGGTAATCTCTCCCATTTA
The DNA here is from genome assembly GCF_002878395.1 of Capsicum annuum. NCBI lineage: Eukaryota > Viridiplantae > Streptophyta > Magnoliopsida > Solanales > Solanaceae > Capsicum > Capsicum annuum. The sequence goes on from NC_061113.1 coordinate 145,639,912, forward strand.
TCTCTCGATAAATAGATAAAAGCCCCACAACCGTAACATGACCAAGGTGCTGTACCAAAACTAGAAGATTCAGTTGACCCGAAATGACCACCATGACTAAAATAACTTAGAAGATAAACTTTTGAAGACTGACCACTACCTTAGCCAGAATGATTACTGAAACTGGACTAGCCTACATCAATAATCTAAAATTCAACCTAAACAGACCTACTAGACTGATCCTGATGCTGATATGGCTGACACGGAGGATACCTACCCTGAGAAATATTGCCTATGAACTGTGAGCAACAACATCTCCCATTGAAACTACCCTAATAGCATGTCCTCTTATCGCTGCCCCTTAGGCCTCATGATGTATCTCCTCCATAACCTGATCATGATCAAAATCCCTAGCAAAAGTTCTACCTACAGCTACCAAACTTTATGTAGATATGCAAAGAGAAGTCTCAATCCTCGAACAAAGTAATGAACCTATTTATACTCAGTGGTTAGAATAGAAGTAAAATATCTATCCAACTCGTGAAATCAAGCCTCATATTCTACAACGGTCATAGATCCCTGCTCCAACCTTGAGAAATTATTCCTCAAACTATCCCTAAGACTACGAGACATATACTTCTTTAAAAAAATCTTAGAGAACCGAGTTAATGTAAAATAAAGTGATCCAATTGCCTTGAAATCAAGATGGAATTTCGACCAATGTCAAGCTACCAAATCTAATTTAAAAAGAGTGTAATCCATACTACAAGCCTTAATCAGACCTAAATTATGGAGCTTATCCTTGTAAATAATTTGAAACTCATCAACATCCACTCCTGATGCACCGAAAAACCAAGGCAGAGCCAATCTAAAAAATCTACCCATATATTCTGCTCCTAAATAGACATAGATAGATGGACAACCACCGACTGAGTAACTACCATATGGGCAACCGCTGATGTAGTAGGGACCTCAACTCTAGGAGCCATAGCCATAGGCTATGCCTCCGCCTCAATACCACTCTAGTTCATTGACTGTGCACCACTAACTGATCCCAAAATATAAACCAAATCATCTCACAACACTGAAGAAGAAATAAAACTCGGTAGAGCCTAGGCTAGTTCCTAGCCTACCGCTAGCTAGGGTGGAAAAATCTTTAGCTCGAGGTAAGGAATAAGGTCTGGGGGATGCCCGCTATCTTGGTTCTTAGCTGGGATCATATCTCCAGGATGTCCACAATCTCTAGGTCATTCATGAACAGTGATGGGATCCCTAGGCTCGATCTCAAAATCCTTATCTCGTGTACCTATATCACGTGTACTAACTATATGTGAAAGAGTGAAATCAAAGAAATTTTTTAAAAACCATCTCAAACTCTTAGAATAATACAAGTGAAAGAGTGAAGAGTTCCTAAAAATATCATATAGCCTCTCAAAGATAAGAAATAAATGTCATTATTTTGATCCGCATGACTCTAGTAGACACTTGCACTTGTACCAATAATACTGGTGAAACTACGCTCTGATATCAATTTGTCACGACCCTATTTATGAGTCATGATGGCACCTACTTTATCCCATTGGTAGAAAGGTAGACATTTGCCCAGAGCTATAAGTAATGGGATAATTTAGTAGAAAATGTCCTAACAGGCAGGAAATCAACAACTTAAGGCTTGTAATAATAAAAAGGAAATAAATATAATCTAAAGGATGGATAAAATATAAACAATCATCCCAAGACCTAGTAATATCGGTAAAAGAGCTACTACATATAAACCACAAGTTCTAAAATAGTCAAATATAATCCATATGAGAAAATGAAAGACTAGACATAGATAAAGAAGGAAAAATAGAAAACTCTGACTCTGAGAGCTCACCCTATCTCCGAACTTTGTATGATCATTACATTAAAGGTGGTTACTAGTACTCGAATCTTTACCAAAAAGGTACAAAAGTTTAGTATTAGTACAAAAACTAAGGTTACTCAGTAAGTATCATCGGCGAACTGTGCTAAATTATAATATAATTATGAAAAAATGCGAGATAAATAAACTAAGGTAAAAGAGAAAACCTGGAAATAAGCTCCAACACTATTAGATAAATAAATAAATAATATCAGAAGAAAACATAAAAATCACACAATTATAAATACTAAATTAGCCTCCATAAGGCTATAGGTGTGGAAAATTAAATAACCTAACACACGCCCCCATAAGTCTGAAGGGTAAAAGCAAAGAAAGGTAAACAACCAAATAACCATGAATCACCAGCTACCATGCCATAAATAAGAATCCATACGTATTATATCAAATCGTAAATAACTCTCACTGCCAAACTTAAATCGGAACTCAATAGCACCATCATCATTATCATTATTTGCTGGACTTGAATCGAAACTCACAGTATCAATATAATCATCAATCATTGGTCTTGAATCAAAACTCATTTTATTAATGAAATACCTATTCTTTGGACTATGACAAAAACTTCACCATTTGATATCTTTGAGTAGGGTACGACTAGGGACTTGAGTCGTACCCATGGATATGGGTCATACCTATCTTTCCCCCCTCATGTACCTTGATCCATCTATAAGGGTAGCACACTGTCCACTATATGACATGGCCTTCCCTTGGATATAAACAATGCATACGAGTCATATACTTCTCAATTGTATGGAGTAAAGTTTCAACTTAAGTGGGCTATTTTCTATACCAATGAAGCTTATGAGTTTGGGGTAGAGTCGTACCTTTTGGTTAAGACTCAAGGGTGTCCACTCTTACCCTTAATAGTATAGATGACCTAAAACCCTATATCCCTTCACTATATAAGGCATTGTAGCCTCCTAATCCCTCATTTACAAGACTCAAACACTCCAAAACACTCTAAAGGTTTTTGAAATAATATTGGAGGCTAGGGTTTGGAAGGTGATCTTCAAGAGAAAAATGGAAGTCAATATTCTTGGTGATTTAATTTGTTTAAGGCATGTCTATCTTCACCTTATTAAATAACTATAAAACCCATGTATTTCACACTTGAATTAGTAAGTGTACATGGTGGTTTTGAAATCAAATGAAAAGGGATTTGTTGCTAAATGATGAACAATGATGATTCTTACTTAGACTTGTGTTTATTCATGTTATTGATGATAATTTAGATATGTGGATGCTTGTTTTATGTGGCCTAACATATGGTTCATGAGTAACCCTAATCGTAATAAATTTTACCATAAAAATGACCTTGTTAAAGGTTAGCACATAAGGTGTTTGTGAAAATATCTAAGTAGATTGTCTAGTCACATATTGGTGATGTTTCAAATTAGGGTAATGGATCAATGTGTATGAATTCTTGATAAATTATATTTTGAAGGTAATTATAAGCCATGTATTGTATAATTGATGACCTTGATGGTTTGATGAATAAGAATAAGGTTAAAGTCCCTAACATAAAAAATGAACGTGAATTATGTGTGGGACTAAATTATGGTATAAAATTTCTAATGAAATGGAATGGCTTGTAAGGTTCTTAAGGACCATAGTTTGAATTGTATGAGAAGTTTAATTAAGGCATTGGCCTATTGAAATAGTTGAGCAACGAAGGCTCCCATGAGGACCATGTGGTCATGTATAATGTTGAATTGGCTAAATGGGTTAAATTTTGTATGCGTGAAATTGAATATATATGGATGCATCGACAAAGGGTTAGAGTCCCAATGTCGACTAATGATTTTTGTGATATCTTGTGGTTAAAGTACCTTGCCTAATAAAGTTGTTTATGGTTAAAGTCCCTTGCATAATGAGATCTCATAAGGTCGAAGTGCCTCGCCAAATTAATTAGCCTAGGGTTAGAGTTTCCTATCTAATATGGCGTGAGGTTAGAGTCTCTTACCTAACGTATGAGCATGTGGTTAGAGTCCCTTGCTTGTATGAATATGTATGAGTGGTTTGAGTCCCTCACTTATATGAATGTGTGTAAGTGGTTAGAGTCACTCACTCAAATAGATGTATGTGTGGTTAGGCTCCCTTTCTTGATGATATATGAATATGGTTAAAGTCCAATGCCTAATGAATAATTCTTGAATATATAAGTGTGAAAGGTTGAAGTCCTCCATTGTATATATGATGAATGAGTGCTTCCAAAGTATTGATAAGAATTATCCCCTTGATTAGCATGCGATATGTCTATATGTGTGGATAAGGTTATGAATGTAATTGAATAAAATATATTGACTTGTTGCTGAATGATGATGCTATTTTATCCTTATCCTTGAGTTACATGCTAGCGTTCTAACTGCTAACCGTCTTTGGGAGCTATGTCCCAATGCAACATAAGATCTAAAGCAACTTCTTTTCTTCCTGCATAGTTATTAGATGATCAAAGCATTTCGTGCATTGACTTTGGAGTGGTGAGATTCCTTTCTTTGAAAGACATACATCCATGGTCACCTATCTTTAGACTTAGTTTATCTTTTTCTTGGTTTGGCTATCGTAGGGGCTTATCCCGACGTATACATTTCTAAAATTTGCTTGTATAGAGGAATTATGGATGACTGTGGACTTGGATATATTGATTAGTTGATGAACCTAATGAAATTGTTTGACATCATTTAAGTTATGAATTGTGGTATATTTTTTCTCTATCTCATTTTATGGTAGGGATTTACCCAACCCTTGTGATAATTGTGATGCTATTGATGGGTTATTCGGGAGACCTCCAATTTATGTGGGTTTGAGGTGCCCATAAGACCTGGCTCAATTTTAGGGTGTGTCAAGTTAGTATCAGAGCCTAGGTTCATGGTCAGTTGGGTGTCCACAATACCGTATCGTGTAGAGTCTCTTTTATGAGTGTGAAGTGCGCCACACTTATAAAAGAGGAGTTATGAGACATTTTAGGAAATGTTTCCCTTTCTCGTGTTTCTATCTCAAACTATAGATTAAAGGTATTAGATTCCTTTGATTTTTATTTACTATCTTTCAGATTATGCGTCCAAGGAAATCTGAGGCTTAGGAAAACCCTTTTGAGGGCCCAATGGATGAAACTTGTCCAACTTTTAGAGTTTGGACCCCGTCCAGGGCTGCGACATTCGACCATCTTTGTGGGGTTCCACCTTTCCCCACCAACCTTTACTATGAGAGTGACTTTCCTATTCTATCACCTCAGAGGGATGCTACTAATGTCGAGTTTCATTGCTCTATCAACCTCTTGACTCAATTGGTATCCTCTCAATTAGAGTGTGGTGCTTTGGCTACTATTTCTTATGAGGCCATAAGAATTTTCTAATTTATGAGGTTGATCCCTCCTATTTTCTCCAGTCCGAAGGTTGAGAAAGATCCTTAAGGCTTCATTGATAAAATAGAGAAAATCTTCTAAATCATGCATGTGTTGGAGATTAAGGTCGTTGAGTTTGCTTCCCACTAATTGAAATATGTAGCATACCAATGGAACAAGGGTGGGAGTAGTCTAAAGGTGGTCCTACCATATAGAAGGACTTCTCTGAGGCTTTTTTAGACTACTTCTTTCCTCAGGAGTCGAGGAAAGCTAAGGCGAAAAAAATTATGAACTTGAAGCAAGGGAGGAACTCTTTTCAAGTATATGCCTTAAAATTCCATCAACTGTGAAGGTATTTTCCTAAGATTGTTTCTAGCATGAGGTCTAGAATGCATAGGTTTGTCTCAAGATTGTACCAAAAGTTAGTTAATGAGAGCAAGACGGCCTTGCCGATTGAGAACATGGATATTTCTAGGTTGATTATATTTTTATAACAAGTGGAAGAAGAGAAAAAGAAGCAAGTTTAGCTTAGTGAGAGGCAAGGAAAGAAATTTAGGCCTTCTGAGCCTAGTGGTGGTGATGGTAGAAAGTGGCCACAGAATAAGTGGGGGAGTTAAAGTTCTTTCTACTCGACTAGTATTCGTTGTCCTTACCCAACATTTTTAGGTGATCATCAAACTTGGTTTAGTGGTGGGTCCCAGGCCTAGAGTGCCTAATTCTAGGCTAGTGGTGCCCATTCAGCTCTACCTTGCCCTCCTTGTAGATTCTGTGGTCAGAGTTATCATGGTCAGTGTGAGAAGAGGAGAAATATATATTTCCATTATGGTCATATTGGGCATATGCAGCATGATTTCCCCTATCTAGCAGCTTTTGGGCCAACAGAACCCCTATTTCCACTTCATTTACTCCCGCATCAAAGGGTGCTATGTCTGTCTCAGTTTCTATTTTTGGCATCGATGCTGGCTGGAACCGATTGTATGAACTTGCTACTCGCTAAGATTCTGAGGCATCTCTCGATGTTGTCACGGGTATGTTGAGACTTTTATCCCGTGATGTGTATTATTTGCTTGATCCAGGGTCTACTTTTTATTTTGTGACCTTATACATGGCTGTGCATCTTGATTGTGGTCCCGAGAGTCTGTCGATTCCTTTTTCTATTTCTAACCTGATCGGAGACCCTGTGGTTGTTAAAAATGTCTATAAAGGGTGTGTGATATCAGTTGGTGGTAGGGATACTCTTGTAGACTTGATAGAGTTTGTCATAGTTGATTTTGATGTCATTCTAGGGATGGATTAGTTACATTCTTGCTATGCTTCCTCAGATTGTAGGACCCGTAGGGTCATGTTTTAATTCTTGAATGAGTCGGTCATTGTATGGGAGGGTGGTTCCCTAGTTCCTAAGGGGAGGTTCATTTCTTATCTAAAGGCTCAAAGGTTAATTTCAAAATGGTGTTTGTATCATTTGGTCTGAGTCAAAAATTCTAACTCAAAAGATCCTTCTCTAGAATCCATTCCCGTGGTTTATGAGTTTCCCGAGGTATTTCTCGATGATCTTCTCGATAGGAAAATTGATTTTGGGATTGATCTTGTCTCAGACACTTGTCCAATTTCTATCCCTCATTATAGAATGGATCTGGCAGAGCTAAAAGAGCTTATAAAGCAATTGAAAGACCATTTATATAAAGGTTTTATTTGCCCTAGTGTGTCTCTATGGGGTGTTCCCGTGTTGTTCGTCTGCAAGAAGGATGGTTCTCTTCATATATGCATTAATTATTATCAGTTAAATACAAAGAGACTATAAAGAATAAATATCGTCTTCCTAGGATCGATGATTTGTTTGATCAACTTCAGGGTGCGAAGTATTTCTCTATGATTGATCTTAGATCAGATTATCATTAGTTTAAGATTAGGGATGCAGATATCCCTAAGACTACCTTTAGAACCCGGTATGGTCACTACGAGTTTCTTGTCATGTGTTATGGGTTGACCGATTCCCCGATGATATTCATGGACTTGATGAATAGGGTCTTTCATCTGTTCTTAGACATATTTGTCATTGTCTTCATTGATGATATCTAAGTCTATTCTAAGAGTGAGTCAGATCATGTAGATCACCTCCGTGTCGTGTTGCAATCCGTGAAGGATCATTGTTTGTATGCCAAGTTCTCCAAGTGTCAGTTTTGGTTGAAAGACGAAACTTTTCTTGGTCATGTCATATCTAGTGAAGGGATCATGGTAGATCCCCAAAAGGTTGTGGGGGTTAAAAACTGGCCTATACCTATGACTCCAATCGATATTCAGAGCTTCTTGGGTCTAGCTGGTTACTATAGAAGATTTATGGAGATTTTTTCTACTATAGCTGCCCCGTTGACCAAATTGTCCAAAAAGAAGGTCAAGTTCTTATTGTACGATGTGTGTGATGTAGTTTTGAGAAGTTAAAAGATAAATTGACTTCGACTCTGGTTTTAACCCTGCCCGAGAGTAGTGATGGTTTTGTGGTTTATTATAATGCATCTTGTATCGATCTTTGTTATGTGTTGATGCAACATGGTAGGGTGGTGGCCTATGCTTCTAGGAAATTAAAAGTTTGTGAGATAAACTACCCTACTCATAACTCAGAGTTGTTAGCCATGGTCTTTGCATTAAGGATTTGGATACATTATCTATATGGGGTTCATGTTTATATCTTTTCCAATCATAAGAGTCTCTAATATGTGTGTACCCAAAAGAAGTTAAATCTCTGGTAAAATAGGTGGCTTGAGTTATTGAAAGACTATGATATGAGTCTTCATTACCATCCTGATAAGGCGAATGTAGTCATCGATGCTCTAAGTAGATTGTCTATAGGAAGTTTGGTCCATGTAGATGAGGATAAGCGAGAATTGGTAAAGGACATTCACCGTTTGGCTAATCTTGGAGTTTGACTTGTGGACTCTTAAGGATGGGGGTATTTTGTGCTTCCTATATCTTTGTTGTCTATTGTTGTCGAGATAATGGAAAAGAAAATATTGGACCCTGACTTGATAAAGATCAATACTAATGTGGGTCAATATAAGGTTGTGGACTTTGTGATTGGGGGTAATGATGTCTTGAGATACCAAGGTAGGTTATGTGCTCCCAACGTCGATAGATTGAGGGAAAGAGTCATGAATGAGGCTCATAAATCTCGATATGCCATTCATCTCGATTCCACCAAGATGTATCATGATCTTAGAGAGTTCTATTAGTGGGGGTAATATGAAGCATGATGTGGCTTATTATGTGGTCAAGTATATGGTGTGTCAACAAGTAAAAGTTGAGCACATGAGGCCCAGGGGCTTGCATCGAGAAATTCTATTACCCGAATGGAAGTGTGAGGCAATTAATATAGATTTCATTATTGGTCTTCCTAGATGTCAGAATCAATATATTTCTATTTTGGTCATTGTTGATAGAATGGCCAAGTCTGCTCAGTTTTTGCCCGTGAGGACTAATTTCTCGATGGAAGATTACGCTAAGCTGTATCTTATGAAGATCTTAAAGTTGCACGGTGCACCAATCATTATTATTTTGAGTTATGGTCCTCCATTTTGATCCTAGTTTGGGAAGCCATTCCAAAAGGGTTTGGGTACTAGAGTCTGCCTTAGTACCCTTTCCAACCACAAATGGATGGACAAGCGAAAATGACCATCCAAACTTTGGAGGATATATTGTGGGCTTGTGTAATTGATTATGGTGGTAGTTGGAATGGTCACTTGCCTATGATTGAGTTTGCCTATAATAAGAGTTACCACTCTAGTATTGGCATGGCGCCTTTTAAGGCATTATATGGTAGGAGATGTCGATCTCCTATTGGGTGGTACAAGGTTGGCTATGTTATGTTGATTGTCCCCGATCTAGTTCACCAAGCCTTAGAGAAGGTAAAGGTGATTCGCCATAGGTTGAAAACCACTTAAAGTCGCCAAAAGTCCTATGTGGATGTGAGGCGTAGGGACTTAGAGTTTAGTATTGGCGATTGGGTGTTCTTGAAAGTGTCTCCCATGAAGGGAGTAATGCGGTTTAGTAAAAAAGAACAGCTTAATCCCCAGTATGTTAGACCCTAATTGATTGCGAAGAGGGTTAGTAATGTTGCCTATGAGTTGGAGTTGCCTTCTAATATGAACTCCATCTACCCTAGTTTACATGTCTCTATGTTTTGGTAATATGTGGGTGACCCTTCATTTGTTGTTCCTTTGGAAAATGTTGGTGTTCGTGACTCTTTGTCTTATGAAGAGATTCGAGTGAGGATCTTAGATTGGTAATTTTGCTGATTGTGAACAAAAGAAGTGGCTTCGGTGAAGGTTCTATGGAGGAACCAAAAGTCCGAGGAAGCTACTTGGGAAGCATAAGAGGACATGAATTCCAAGTACCCATATTTGTTTCTTATTCCAAAAACTTGGGATGGAGGTATGTGTTGATTTACTTGCACGGATTTTTTGTTCTTGATAGATAAAGGGTTAAAGTCCCTAATGTGTTGAGTTGATTTGTGTCGTGTTAGACAATGGGTTCAAGTCCTCAATGCTTTGAAATCATGCGCGTGTTTTATTGTGATGGTCCCAAATATTTTGAGTTGATTCATGACTTTTGGTAAATGATGTGTTTGAGTCCCCAATACTTGAATTGAGTAAATATCCTTGATAAGTTGATAGGTTAAAGTACCTGTCATGTAATTAGTAAGTGTTTAGATAAGATATGGGTTTGAGTCCCCAAAGTTGATGAAATAAGTGAATTGATGATGATCATAATGTATGCTGTGTCCTTGTTGACTGCATTCTTTAACATAGTGTAAAGGTTGATTTGATGTGTATTGATGTGTTAACTTTTGTTTATGTTTGCCTAACCCTCATTCAAGGATGAATGATCCAAGTGGGGAAGAATTGAAACACCTAGGCTTTGGACCATGAGAACAACTTCACCATTTGATGTCTCTGATTTGGGTACGACTAGGGTCTTGAGTCATACCCATGGATATGGGTCGTACACATCTTGCCCTCCCCTTCTTATACCTTGATCAGTCCATGAGGGTATCACACTGTCCACTATACGACATGGTCTCTCCTAGGTCGTAACCAGTGCATTCTAGTCGTATACTACTTAATCATATAGAGTAAACTTTTGACTTGAGTAGACTATTTTATATACGGATGAAGCTTACGAGTTAGGGGTTGAATTGTACCCTTTGGTTATGACTCAAGGGTGTCCACTCATACCTTTAAAAGTATAAATGACCTAGGAGGATTCTAGGGTACGTGTAAGGGTACCACTCGTACCCTAGGGTGCAATTTCTTAGGTAGTCATATGGGGGAGTCGTACCCCTGGATGGGGTCATTTTCTAGCTTTTAACTAAGGGCCTTGTGGTCATTTCCCATGCCTAAAACCCTAAGTCCCTGCACTATATAAGGCATTGAAGCCCCCTAAGCCCTCATTTACTAGACTTATTCACTCCAAAACACTCTAAAGGTTCTTGAAACAAGATTGGAGGCTAGGGTTTGGAGGGTGATCTTCAAAAGGAAATGGGGAGTCAATATTCTTGGTGATTCAAGTTGTTTAAGGAGTGTATCTCTTACCCTTTTTAAATAACTCTAAAACCCATGTATTTCACACTTGAATTAGTAAGTGTACATGGTGGTTTTGAAATCAAATGAAAAAGGTTTTGTTGCTAAATGATGAACAATGATGATTCCTTGTGTTTATTCTTGTTATTAATAATGATTTGTATATGTGGATTTTTGTTTTATGTGGTCTAACGTGTGGTTCATAAGTAACCCTAATCGTAATGAATTTTACAATAAAAATGACCTTGTTAAAGGTAAACATATAAGGTGTGAAAATATCTAAGTGGATTGTCTAGTCATATATTGGTGATGTTGAGAACTAGGGTAATGGCCCAATGTGTATGAATGCTTGATAAATGATATTGTAAAGGTAAAAATGAGCCATGTATTATTTTATTGATAATCTTGATGGTTTGATGAATAAGAAGGGGGTTAAAGTCCCTAACATGAAAATGAACGTGAATTGTGTGTGGGACAAAATTATGGTTAGAGTTGCTAATGAAATGTGAATGGCTTGTAAGGGTCTTGAGGACCATAGTTTGAATTGTATGAGGAGTTTAATTAAGGCATTGGCTTATTGAAATGATTGAGCAATGAAGGCTCCCATAAGGACCATGTGTTCATGTATGATGTATAATTGGCTAAATGGGATAAAGTCCTTATGTGTGGAATTGCATGTATGTGGATGCATAGACAAAGGGTTAATAGTCCCAATATCAACTAATGATAGTCGTGATGGCTTAAGGTTGAAGTCCCTAGACTACTAGATTACTTGTGGTTAAAGTCCCTTTCATAATGAGATCTCATGAGGTCGAAGTGCGGTGCCAAATAAATTTGCTTGGGGTTAAAGTCCCCTATATAATATGGCATGAGGTTAGAGTCCCTTGCCTTATTTGTGAGCATGTGGTTAAATTCTCTTGCTTGAATAAATGTGTGAGTGTTTAAAGTCCCTCACTTATGTGAATTTGTGTAAGTGGTTAGATTCCCTCACTTAAAAAGATACGTATATGGTTAGAGTCTCGTTCTTGATGATACGTGAATATGGTTAAAGTCCCATGCCTAAGTAGAAATGCTTGAATATATAAGTGTGGAAGGTTTGAGTCCTCCATTGCATGTATGATGAATGAGTGCTTCCAAAGTGTTGATAAGACTTATTCCCTTGATTAGCATGTGATATGTCTATATGTGTGGATAGGGTTATTAATGTGATTGAATATGATATATTGACTTGTTGTTGAATGATGATGTTGTTTTATCCTTATCCTTGAGTTACATGCTAGAGGTCCAATCACTAACCGTCTTCAAGCACTATGTCCCTACGTTACATAGGGTCCAGAGCATCTTCTTCTCTTCCTGTACAGTGATTAGACGATGGAAGTAGTTCGTGCATTGACTTTGGAGTGGTGTGATTCCTTTCTTTGGAAGACATTCATCCTTGGTCACCTATCTTTAGACATATTTTATATCTAGCTTGGTTTGGCTATCTTTGGGGGCTTGTCATGTATACTTTTCTAAACTTTGGTTGTATAGAGGTAATGTGGATGACTGTGGACTTGGGTATAATGTTTAGTTGATAAACCTAGTGAAATGGTTAGACATCATTTAAGTTATGACTTGTGGTATGTTTTCCGCTTTCTCATATTATGGTCGGGATTTACCCGACCCTTGTGATTGTTGTGATGATGATTATAGGTTATTAGGGTGACCTCCATTTCATGTAGGCTTGAGGTGCCCATACGACATGGCCTGACTTCAGGGCGTGTCAAGTTTGTATTAGAGTGTATGTTCATGGTCAGTTGGGTGTCCATAATACCATGTCGAGTAGTCTCTTTTATGGGTGTGAAGTGTGCCACACTTATAAAAGAGAATCTATGAGACATTTTAGGAAATTTTTCCCTTTCTTGTGTTTCAATCTCAAGCTATAGAGTCTAAGGTCTTGGATTTCTCTGATCTCTATTTGGTATCTTTCAGACCATGCTTCTAATGAGATCTGAGGCTCAGACAAACCCTTCTTAGAGCCCTATGGACAAAACTCGTCCAACATCTGGAGTTTGGACCTGGGCTAGGGCTGTGACATTCTACCATCTTTATGGGGTTCCACCTGCCCCCATGACAGCGCCCAAGCGTACACGCAAGTGTACGTGGTCTTATCAAGTAATATAGTGGCTTTAAGGAAGCCCAAGTATCGATCTCTCAAATACTTGCGTTCGACGCCTATCTACTTCTAGTTTAACCAATTGAGGAGAGTAGAAAATAAAGTTGTAATTTTGTAAATTAAAACTAATCTAAACTAATGCATAAAATAAAATCTTGGACAATCAATGGAGTAAATCCCAGGGTTGATGCATTTCGAACAATCTTACAAATCTCTATTCCTATCGTAGTCTAATTGATTATCAGATTGTTGATTCACAAGGTTTATGCAACGATTTTAGTATCCCGACCTCAAATCTTTTATCTATTGAACATTGCAACTACAACTCCCGCAGAGATACAACAATTCTTCTAGATTCAATAAGTTATCTTCTTGCAATTGAACCAAACAGGGCTTCTAGGTATATCCCTATCCTAGATGCTAATTGAAACTCCTTATTTCATAAAAGAGTAAGAACTTTGTTCCTTAAATTCTTCATTGTATCCTATGATTCTCCTCCCGGATTCACATAGAAATATAGATTTATTCTAATGGTAGCTAATCATCAAAATAGTAAGCTCAAGAAATCAACAACAATCCATATGATAATCCACAATTAAACTACAATAAAGAATATTAAAGAGTATTCATGTTCTTGGCCTCAACCCCAAAAAGAGGGTTTTAGCCTTTAATGGAAATATTCATCATCTAATCCCTTAGAATGATGATACAAACTAAAAAAAAAAATTAAATTAAATAATGATAAAACCTAAAAAGAAGTAGTGGTATCCTCTAATGATGTTCCAAGTTGATCTAGCGTTTTCAAGAGGTCCCAAGATGATTAAAACGTGATTTAATATGTTATATTTATAGTAAAAAGTCATAAACCGATTTGGATTGGGTTTCCACACTGTTTTCTTTCAGCTAGGTAGAATTATCCCCATTTTGGGCATCGGCGCGACGCGGTGACATGCCAATTAACAATTGTAAAAAAATCTGTCAAATTCCAGTAGCTCGTTGCGATTTCAACGCGTCACGGGGCCTCTTTAAACCACATAATTAGCTGCACGCTCCTGTGTATCAAATATTTAAGCCTATTTTTAATACATTGGTATTTTTCACTCCTTCATTGGTGACATATACAGTCGACACGCTCCCCATACATTTCCTGGGTCCAAAATGAGTCCAGCTTGCGTCTTGTGCTTCCGTGGTCATTTACGAGCCTTTTTTGAGTTGTTTCCACTTGATTTAAAGATTGTATATTCTTAATATATCATATTCCATTAAAAAATCATCCTATAGCATTAAACACAAAAATTTAGAGCTCAAAACAACACAACATCCTCAACGATGAACTAGAAACACGAGCTAAGCATAGGCTAATTTCTCATTAAGCTTTAACTCATTGTTTTGACCCTTGACTTGATCCTATTGACCCTTGAAAATTATATACAAGTTTTTTCACATATAAATACATAATAAAAACCTTGGTTACTCATTAATACCCATTAGAACCCAACGCAAGAGACTAGACAACACCTAGCTCAAGCTAGTCACACTAGTTTTCTTGGTTGAACTCTAAATGGTCGAATTGAATCAAAACTTGTGTGGAAACACCATTAAATATTGTGAACACATACTTGGAAATATAGTTGCTCATTTATATCATTATTAACACATATAGTATAATAATCATCCTCAAAATAAGGCTATATAAGCTAGAATAGTAGTGCTAGAACGCATAAATTCATCCAACATCACCACCCCACACTTAAAGCCTTGTTCGTCCTCGAACAATTATTAACTATAAAAACCATGAGATGAAGAGACTCGACACTTCTACCACATGCAAGACACTCAAGATAGCACTACAATGACTACACGAATGCAAGTTTACAACACTAAGCATGTTATACACAATTGAAATCTCATGAACACTGCTCCACAACATCCTAGCCTCAAGAATTGGCTCACCTAGTTGGCAAACTTATCCTTATTGCTCAATCAAGGACATCATACAAATCACCCACATTCATCAAACATGTGCCCCTCACAACAAGAGAGTTACCCATAACCTCTCACAATAATGTAATTTACAACGTAATGGGTACAAGAATCAAATTACGCTTATTCTCACAAAGAATTCACAAGTTACACATAATGAACCATAGGCTTTCCATTAGTGAAGTGCTCCACTAATAGTTGAATGTAAAGCTTGGGATTAATTAGGTCTTTTTCAGGTTGTAATGTAGGCTAAGTGATGGGTAGGAACTGTTTTGGCCAAGAATAGTGACTCACCTCTCTAAGTGCTTTAATACACTACATTAAACATTTAAAACCAATCTCCAACAAAAAAATTTACGCATTTTTTTATCCACCCATATCTTTTTATTTTGCCCCATCTCTTTTAAGAATTTTCACAAGCACCCGATGGGCGTATAGTTTACTACCACATGAATCATTTTTCTCATTCTTTTCTATCATGGAAATATTTCTAACATCAATTATATCGTATCAATCCACCACAATTCAATTATAAACACCAATAACTATTACCTTGGGGCATCAATTTCACCTTTTCTTCTTTAATTTCTTAAACCCCTTTCTCAAATTCATTTTTTTTTTCAAATAAAGCACTTAGAAGCCTTTTGGATCAATTTATGGTTTATCAAAGAAGGGATTAGGCTACATATGAGGCTACAAAAGAAAAGGCTAAATGCTCAATGGGGTTTAACTAGGATAATGTACAAGGGTAGGTAAAAAGAATATATAAAACAAGGCTATCAAAGAAATGGCTAAATCATCTCCTAAACCCATACTCTTTATTTCACTTCACACACACACCAGGCAAGTTCTAGACATCACATGCAACAAGAAATATACAAAAATACCTCACACTCACATGGCACATTCTCAACTCAATAGGATCATCATAGACTCCCAACCAAATAATAGCATGAATTCAAAATTAACCCAACAATTATTAAAGTCCCAAAACATGAGCCTAAGGGTCTAAAAAGTAGTAATTCTCCAAAATCACATGCTTTTACCAACAAACCCACTTGCATCAGATAATAAAAAATAACACTAACAAAAATATCTCACTTATTCCTAACCTAAAATTTTTTAAATTGAGCCAAAAATTTGGAATTTCCCCACCCCACACTTAAAAATCTACTTTGTCTCCAAAGTGAATTTAACGGTAAGAGATAGAAATACTCCCTAAGGCCTATAGGCCTAGCTAGTAGCATTTTCACATAAAGAGGGGATCCATGGAACCCCACACTCCATCTTTGCCATGCTTCAAGCTCAAGTTTTCGGTACTCAGACTTCCCATTAACCTGTGACTTAACAAAAAACAAAAAACTACATAAAATAAAGACTAAAAACTAAAAATAAAACCTACTTACCTTAGGTTGCCTCCTAAGAAACACCTAATTTAGTGTCGCGGTACGACCCAATCAACTTTTTCCTCCACCTTGAGGATATGATTTCAACCCCAACATCGCATCCATCTTTTTGCCTCGATCATATGGAGTTAGTACAGAGATTAATGAACTGAGTAATGGATGATGCATGATAAACTACTTGGCCTTGAGGTGAGGTGTGTTTTTATATTGCTTATCTGATGTAAAATCAAGAATATACAATTTTTGTTCCTCATCTTCACACTCTTCACTATTTTAAATGATTCCACAGACAAGATATCATCTAAACATAATGTAAAAAAATGCTTTAAGTGCGGCCCAAAAATTCCTACTTCAAAATTTATACTATCCTCAACACTCTACTCTTATTCACCTTCTTAATTTTAGTCTCAAAAGAAAGATGACAGTCGAGTGGCTGCAATTCTTGTGGTGGTAGTGGTATATCCTTAACCTCCATAGTTGTCTTTGCAAACATGACTAAATCAGGATTAAAAGCACACATATCTGCAGAGTGATACAGACTATAAGAAAACACACACCAACTTGTGGGTTGCTCCAAAGGTTGGAAACAAACAGGTACCCTCCAAATGCTTGGATCAAAATTTGGACAAAAATCCTCATGGTGGGGTCCTCCACAAAAATAACAAGAATCATCATCCCTCGAAAACCATCTATCCAAGAATGACATCTTAAGAAAAGTGTGAGAAAAATAGGAATAAAGAAAAAATAAAAAGAAACAAAAAAACAAAAAATATTAACAAATCAATATAGAAAAATTAAAATTAAGATAGTTGCCTAATTACAAGTCCCCGACAATGTTGCCAAAAAATTGACAGTGTCCAAGCGCACACGCAAGTGTATGTCATCTTATCAAGTAATATAGTGACTTCAAGGAAGCCCAAGTATTGATCTCTCAAAGACTTGCGTTCGCCACCTATCTACTTCTAGTTTAACCAATTGAGGAGAGTAGCAAATAAAGTTTTAATTTTGTAAATTAAAACTAATCTAAACTAATGCATAAAATAAAATCTTGGTCAATCAATGAAGTAAAGCCCAGGGTTGATGCATTTCAAACAATCTTACAAATCTCTATTCCTATCACAGTCTAATTGATTATTGGATTGTTGATTCGCAAGGTTTATGCTACGATTTTAGTCTTTGACCTCAAATCTTTTATCTATTGAACATTGAAACTACAACTCCCACAGAGATACAATAATTCTTCTAGATTCAATAATTTATCTTCTTGCAGTTGAACCAAACAAGGCTTCTAGGTATATCCCTATCCTAGATGCTAATTGAAACTCCTTATTTTATTAAAGAGTAAGAACCTTGTTCCTTAATTTCTTCATTCTATCCTATGATTCTCCTCCCGGATTCACATAGAAATATAAATTTATTCTAATGGTAGCTAATCATTAAAATAGTAAGCTCAAGAAATCAAAACAATCCATATGATAATCCACAATTAAACTATAATAAATAATATTAAAGAGCATTCATGTTCTTGGCCTTAACCCCAAAAAGAGGGTTTTAGCCTTTAATGGAAATATTCATTATCCAATCCCTTGGAATGATGATAGAAACTATAAAAAAAAACTAAATTAAAGAATGATAAAACCTAAAAAGAAGTTGTGGTATCCTCTAATGATGTTTCAAGTTGATCTAGGATTTCCAAGAGGTCCCAAGATGATTAAAACCTGATTTAACACGTAATATTTATAGTATATAATGTGTGAGAAGATGCTAACACATTTGAGGCTTTTAACTCAGAATAATTGCAAAGTCTTAAGCAACTTTTGTCGTTTTTTATTGTTTTATCCTTGATTTTACAGTGGAAGTCAAGAGGAAAGAGAACCAACAATGATGGAAGTAAAAGAGTTGAAATTTGAAGCAAATTGAAGAGAAGTGTGGCTGACGACATTCTTGATAAGTCGTCAGCACATTGATGGATTATCAACTTCATCGTCAGCCTTAAATAGAGAATAGGATTTAGCTGGAAGAAGTGACGACGATATGTGATAAGCCATCAGCCTTGTGATAAGCCACCAGAGTCGCCAATAGCCTTAGACAGAACATGGGAGCTGAGGTGGAGAAGTGACGACATTGTCTGATGTGTTGTCATAGTTTTGATAAGCCGTTAGGATTTATCATCATCCTTAAGTAAAAATTGTCAAAATTGAAGAGGAGCTGACGACATCCATGATAAGTCATCATCCTCCTGATAAGGCATCACACATGTCGTCACCTAATTTAAGAAGAACACTAAACTCTGTGATTTTGTTTTCATAATTAGGATAAAGTATTTAAATTATAGTTTAGGGTTTTCTAAGAAGGATTATGAACCTATTTTCAAATGCACATTTTTTGTTATTTTCTCTCTAGTTTCTTGGCTTGAACAAAACAATTAACTTTAAGAGATTATCATCAATATTTTAGGATTCATACTTTGATCTAATATGAGAAACACTCGTTGCTATTCATCTTGCTGTAAGTTCATCTGTCAAATTATGAATTCAACTTGTTGTATTGATTATTACATTATGAGTGGCTAAATCCCTTTAACCAGAATTATGGGATCTATGGATTAGGTCTTGGTAAGTTTCTAAGTGTTCAAGATTCTAAAGATAATAGGACTCCTTGATAATTCTGAGATTTTAATTATTGTCTATTTATTGTAAACAATAGATATCACTTGCTTTGATTTGCTTGAGATAAGAAATCAACTATAGTAGGAAGTGAATTATTGACAGGGACTTGGAAGCTACCAACCTCCCGTTTAATAATTGACGCTGTAACAAGGTTAATTAATCTGAGGTGAAGTTTGGTTAGTAAATATAAATTCCCTAAATCCAAGAGAATTAGGTAATTAAATGCTTAAGTAGGTCAAGACATATTTATGCATAACTTCGATAAAGACAATCTGTTGTTCCTACCTATCATGAGAATCTTGAATCACTATTAGTATCTGTCAAGTATCAAAACCCATAGTGAACATAATTATGGTTTTCCATAAACTCTTGATAACACTAAAACTAAAGTGACCAACAATTATTTGCTAATCTCCAAAACCCACATTCCAGGAAATATCCAACTATTAGTTGATTAAATTGCAAATGACTTAAGTTCACACCATATTTCCTGTGGGATTTGACCCCAACCTAGTTGGGTTATATATTGACAACGATCGCTTACATTCTCATTGGAGAGATGTAGTTTGAGCGTTATCAAAAATGGCACAGTTGCCAAGGAATAGATTGTAAATTAAAGTTTATGAGCGCTAATTGACTGTTAGTCAAGTTTCCTAGTTTTACGTTTATTTGTTGTTTTTGTTTATTGCAGGATCTTTGTAGTGTATGCCAAGAACCAGAAGTTCTGGAGAACCATTATTACAATTTAATTCGAAACCATAACGAATTAGAAGAATGGCAGACCAGCAGGAGGCTGAGCTAGAGCTCAGGTAAATGGGCAGAATATCGATTAACAAGTACGACATCCAAATCTTAAGGATGAAGATTTTAGAGATGAGGAGTTGCTAAACCCTGGTAACCTAAGGTGTGTAGAGCAAGTATTTACACCAGTATAACATAATGCTAACAGGAACCGTCCGTTCCGAGGAAGGCAAGATTACCAGCTGGTCAAGTATGACCTCAACAGTGATGATTATGGATGGATAGAGTAGGTGCAACGGGTGAAATTATTCCTCCACCATTAGCACCTAGGAAAAAATTTAACATTACGAGTACTATGATTTAACTCCTCAATCTGAAGGGGTTGTTTGGTGGCTTTCCTGGGAAGATAACATTGTGGCTTAATGAGATGACACCCAATTCTATAACCAAATGGAGGCAGTTGAAAGGAGATTTCATAAAAAGGTTCTTTCCACCTTCCAGGAGGGTACAGTTGAGGGATGAGATCAACAACTTTAGACAACTCCCAACTGAAGCTTTGCATGAAACTTAGGAGAGATTAAAAAAAAAGTTGACGTAGTGCCGGAACCATAATATTACGGACATACACTTGATGGTGACTTTGTACAGGGCTCTTAAATCTGTAACAAAACCAATTGTAGATAATGCTGCCGGTGGTTCGTTTATTGATCTTACATTCCTAAAGGCTTCAGAAATGCTAGAGAGAATGGCCAAACAGAGTTGGGCATGGTATACCAGAGACTCTGTGGTAGCAAGCCCCACTATTTCTATGGGTATAACTATGGAATAATGTAGGAGAGACAAGGAGCGTGATCAAGACATGGCGCACCTAAAAATGCAGATGGACTTGCTAGCTAAGCACTTGCTATCAGGCAAGATTGAGAAGGTAAAAGTTATGGGATCTCAAGATAGAGTTGATGATGGTCTAGAAGAAGAAACGAACTATGTTAATAATCAAGGGGGTTTTTGAGGCAATAGCCAAGGGAATCATAGTCGAAATTATTATGATAAGCCTGGTTATAAAGATAGAGAGCAGGGAAATTAGAGGAGCAATAATGATAGGTGCAGGCTATATGTCCCTCCTGGAAATCATGAGGCTACTACAACAAGTTTTGAAAAGATGTCCATGGAGGACATGATGGCTCAATTGGTAAAGGGAGTGGAGGCTACCAACTCAGGAGTGACTACCATGAAGACCGATCTATCATCTATTAGTCAGTTGGTAAACTCGTACTCCACTTCGATCAAGTAGCTAGAACAGCAAATGAGCCAACTCTCCGTAGCACTGAATCAGAGGAAGAGTGGAACATTACCTAGTGATACAATCCAAAATCCACGGAATGATGACTCATGTATGGAGATTACCACTAGAAGTGGTAACATATTACCTAGACCTTTTTTGGCCAAAAATAGAGTTGATATGGTAATTGATGATGAATCGAAAGAAGGTGGTCCAGTTGAGTTTGAGAAGCTGGATGGTTCTAATGATGCTTCAGAAAAAAGGAAAGAGAAGGAGAAGAAGGTAGTGGTGAAAACTCTCCCAACACCACCACCTTCCTTTCCTCAACAATTGAAGAAAAAAATTGATGATGTAAAATTCAGCAAATTTATGGCAATGCTCAAACAATTGACAGTGAATGTGCCTTTGGTGGAGGCAATCGAGAAAATTCTAGGGTATGCTAAATTCATGAAAGACCTTATGACTAAGAAAAGAGTGGTGAGCTTCGAACCGGAGGATAAGCTCTATTATTGTGGCACTATTTCTATGAGGACCTTGGTGCAGAAGAAGCCAGAGCCAGGATCATTCACTATTCCTTGTATGATTGGGTCTCTGGAATTCGCTAAGGTATTATGTGATCTGGGAGCAAGCATTAATCTAATGTCGCTGGCTATTTATAGAAAGCTGGGTTTGGGAAATCCCACACCCACTAACATGCAACTCATGATGGTAGATAGATCAGTAAAATGACCTGTTGGTATTTTTTATGATGTGTTGGTGAAGGTAGCTAGCTTCATATTCCCTGTGGATTTCATCATTCTGGATTATGAGGTGGACTTTGAGGTGCCCATAATCTTGGGTCGACCTTTCCTCACAACTGGAAGTGTGTTAATTGATTAGAGAGCTAATGAGCTCTTATTCAGGATGAATAACAAAGTGGTGCAATTTGATGTGTGCTAATCAATGAAGCAGCATAAATAAAGATGTTTGTTCTCAGTTGTGTGCTAATCAATGAAGCAGCATAAATAAATGAGTTTGTTCTCAGTTGTCGATGTGTATTATGAGGATGAACATGAGGTGTCAATAGAGGAGCAATTTATTGTCGAGCCTGTAGCCGTAATTCTAATGAATTTTGATCGTGAAGGCATTGATGAGTACAAAAAGACTGTTTGTGCTTTATCAGTATTGGGTTCATACTCTTATTCTCCTAAGAAGCTAGACCTTAGTCTTGCTAATCGACCAACACCACCGACTAAGCCATCCATTGAAGATCCACTGGTGTTAGAATTGAAATAACTACTTGGGTATTTAAGGTACGTGTTTTTAGGCAACGGAAAAATGGTACCCATTATTATTGTGGATGATTTAGGTGAACGGTAGGTAGAAACACTTATTTCAGTACTTCAGAGGTACAAGAGAGCAATAGGATGTACTATCATAGATATTATTGGCATTCCCCTTGGCATCTGCACAAATAAAATACAACTTAAGGAAGATTGTATTCTAACCATCGAGCACCAGCACCATCTTAACCCACCAATGCAAGAGGTGGTTAAGAAGGAAATTATTAAGTAGTTGTTTACATGAGTGGTTTACCCTATTTTCTACAGCAAATAGGTGAGCCCAGTTTAATGTATGCCAAAAAATGAGGCATAACTGTGGTTGCAAATGAAAGAAATGAGTTAATTCCACTTAGGCCTATGACTTGGTGGAGATTTTGCATAGACTACTACAAACAAAACTCATGGACTTTGAAAGACTACTTACCGATGCCCTTTATGGACCAAATACTTGATCGATTGGTCGGAAGGGGATGATATTGCTGCTTGGATGGTTATTCTGGTTATAACCAGATCTGTATTGCTCTTGAAGATCAGGAGAAGGCAACATTCACATGCCCATATGGAACCTTTGAATTTAAGAGGATGTCATTTGGGCTATGTTATGCACTTGCTACTTTTCAACGGTGCATGATGTCTATCTTCTCAGATATGGTGGAGGACACCATAAAGGTATTCATGGATGATTTATCTATGGTGGGAGATTCTTTTGAGCTGTGTTTGGCAAACTTGAGTATGGCCTTAAAATGATGTGTTGAATTCAATTTGGTGCTTAATTGGGAGAAATTCTACTTTATGGTAAAGGAGGGCATCATTCTTGGGCACAAAATTTTAGTAAAAGGGATAGAGGTTGATCTAGCCAAGGTTGAAGTTATTGAGAAACTACCACCTCCCATTTCAGTGAAGGGAGTGCATAGTTTTCTTGGACATGCTGGTTTTTATCGGAGGTTTATAAGAGACTTCTCGAAGGTTGTAAATCCACTTTGCAAACTTTTGGAGAAAGAAGTGATGTTTTTCTTCGATGATGATTGCTTGAAGGCATTTGAATGCCTTAAAAAAAGCTGGTTGAGGCCCCTATCATTATGACATCAGACTAGTTAAAATTGTTTGAGATCATGTGTGATGCAAGCAGTGTTGCTCTTGGAGCTGTATTGGAAAAAAAGAAAGACAAACTATTTTATCCAATATATTATGCCAGCAAAGCACTGAATGGAGCACAAAAGAACTACACCATCACTGAGCAGGAACTTCTAGATGTAGTATATGCTTTTGAGAAATTCAGGGCTTATCTTCTTGGGACCAAGGTGGTGGTCCACACTGACCATGCATCCTTGAGGTGTTTGATGGCTAAGAAGGATGCAAAACCAAGGTTGATTAGATGGTTGTTGTCGCTATAAGAATTTGACTTTAAAGTCAAAGATAGAAATGGTTGTGAAAACTAGGTTGTGGATCATCTGTCTAGAATGGAAGGTGAGCAGGAAATTAGTGATGAAATGGAGATAAATGATGCATTTCCTAATGAGAAGATCTTAGCTGCTGCTATGGAGAAATTGCCTTGGTATGCTGATTTTGCAAATTATGTTGTGAGTGAGGTTATTCCAGAAAAATCTTTCTTTCCATTAAAGAAAGAAATTTCTTCATGACGTGATACATTACTTCTGGGATAAGCCGTATATTTTTCGAAGATGTGCTAATAATATTATAAGGAGGTATGTGCTAGAAGTGGATGTATTATGTATATTGGAAGTATGTCATACTTCCCCAGTTGGAGGTCACCATGCAGGTGACTGAATGGATAGAAAGGTGTTGCAGAGCGGCTATTATTGGCCAAGATTGTTCAAGGATGCTCATGATTTTGTGCTGAAATGTGACCAATGTCATAGGCAGGGGTCGATCTCTAAAAGATATGAAATGCCTTTGACTAAGATGCTTGAAGTGGAATTGTTTGACGTCTGGGGCATCTATTTCATGGGTCCTTTTGTAAGCTCGTATGGGATGAAGTATATTTTAGTTGCTATTGACTATGTCTCAAAATGGGTCGAAGCTATTGCCTTGGCTAATAATGAAGGAAAGAGGGTTGTTGCTTTTCTCAAGAAGAATATCTTCTCTCGCTTTGGTGTACCACGCACTATTATAAGCGATGGAGGATTTTATTTTTGCAAAAAAATGTTTCGATCTGCCTTAGAGAAATATAGGGTGAAATAATATAGAGTAGCCACTCTATATCACCCATAAATTAGTGGGCAAGTGGAGGTGTCAAATTGAGAGATTAAAGCCATCCTAGCCAAAACGGTGAACGCTAGTCAAAAAGACTGGTCTCAAAAGCTAGATGATGCCTTGTGGGCATACCAGACTGCTTTCAAGACACCCATTGGCATGTCACCATTCTAGTTGGTCTATGGAAAAGCATACCACTTACCAATCGAGCTAGAGCACAAGGCTTTATAGGCACTCAGAAGGTTAAATTTGAGTTGGAAGAAGGCAATAGAGCTAAGACTGGGACAACAAAATGAGATGGATGAATTTTATTTCAGGGCATATGAAAGAGCAGGCCTATATAAAGAAAAGATGAAGAAGTATCATGATTGAAGGATTGAGAAATGAGAATTCCAAAAAGGTGACTTGGTGCTTCTGTTCAATTCTAGACTCAAACTGTTCCCAGGTAAGCTTAAATTCAAGTGGTCAGGCCCATTTAGAGTTAGTTAAGTCTACTCATCTGGAGTAGTAGAACTTGAAAATGAAGACGGCAACACCTTCAAGGTAAATGGGAAACGATTCAAACTTTATATTGGTCCAAAAGACTCGATGAAAAGTACTGTGACTATTTATCTTGATGAAGTCTGAAGTAATCAAGACACCTGAGTCATGCCACGATGTTAAATCAGTCTCTACATGGGAGGCAACCCATGATCCCCGTGCTTGATCTACTCCAAGTATACCCTAACCCTTAATTCAATTTTTCTTTGATTTTAAGTTGAGGGTGTAGGGTGGGTTGTTGTTGTAATATTTTGTAGTTGAGTAGGAGAAATACATGTACCTGAGGTAGTTAACATGGTTTTATTATTTTGTGAACACCTGTCAAGTGGTCTAATTCTTTAACTATGTGATTTGCATCTAATTGTGACCAATGTTCATCTTTGTATGGTATTTAGTTCTAGTAGCTTGATAACCATTGCTAAACAATTGCATAAATCGGATAAGTTGTAACTTGTGATATACTTATGTGCCATGTGCGTGTGAGATTTTACTTAGTTCCCTTTATATGTTGGATTAAGAACTTACCCAATTAGTCTTACCTAGGTTGAAGGATAGAGGTTAGGAAAGAATCATATGCCATTTTGATATTAGTCCACTTTAGCCTAAATGACCTTCCCTGTATGCATAATATCCCTTGAATCCTATTTTGAGTCTGAATAGACTATTTCTTTTTATGATACCTATCACCGACACATTGATATCATAATGAACCTATTTTGGCCCTGGTCCTCCTTGGACACTGTGCACCTTGACTAGACAAATGGCCTAAGTTAAGGGTGTATCATAGGAGTGCGTGATGTAAAATGAGTATGAATAAAAGTAGAGTAAAAGAAAAGAATAAAAAGCTGGGTGCGGTGGAAAAGAGCAAGAAAAGAAAAGTTGTGAAAAAGAAGAAGTGATTTAGAAAAGAATCGCACCCATGCTGAATAAGTGTGATCAAGAAAAGAGAAGAGTTGAAAACGGTAAATAAGTGAGACCCCAAAAGATAGTATAGTGTCAAGGAGGCTTAGTCACTTTAAATATCATCGATCATCATACCATTCCCTAGCCTATATTACAAGCCAAAGTGAAGACCTACAGTGATCTTAGTTGACCTGTCTGAAGATCTTGGTAATGAAAATAAAGGCAAGCCTATAGTATTCTGCATATATTGATTGGAACTTCATTCTGAGAGTGAGTGTCTAGTGATTGTACCCATGGTTACATATGTAATTTTTGATATAAGTGAAGTGGGACTTCTTTGTAGTGAGGGCACACTGGTTACGTTGCTAGTTTCTAACTTGTTTGGTTAGTGTAAGCTTGATAGGTGCATGGTTGTTGTTGCTGAATTGATGCCATATCTTGATTCCTGTGTGTCATGTTGTTGCTCGTTATAACATACACAGTTGTTTGTAAATTGATTGACCTTGGAGATGGTGAAGATGTTTTGAGATAATATGGATAGTTGACTACTTAATGTACTTTTTATTCTCTTGGTTGTGTTGTAGTTTCTTGAGGATAAGCAATTGGTTTAAGTTGAGGGTGTTGATGTGTGAGCAGATACTAACACATTTGAGGCTTTTAACTGAGAATAATTGCAAAGTCTTAAGGAACTTTTGTCATTTTTGATTGTTTTATCTGTGATTTTGCAGTAGAAGTCAAGAGGCAAGAGAACCAACAATGATGGAAGTAAAAGAGTTAAAATCTAAAGTAAATAGAAGAGAAGTATGGCTGACGACATTCCTGATAAGTCGCCAGTACTCTGATGGGTTATCAGTTTCATTGCCATCCCTAAACAGAGAATGGGATTTAGCTAGAAGAAGTGATGACGACATGTGATAAGTCGTCAGACCTGTGATAAGCCATCAGAGTTGTCGTCAGCCTTAGACAGAACATAGGAGCTGAGGTGGAGAAGTGACGACATTGTCTGATATATCATCATAGTTTTGATAAGCTATCAGGATTCACCGTCAGCCTTAAGCAGAAATTATCAAAATTGAAGAGGAGCTGACGACATCCATGATAAGTCATCAGCCTCCTAATAAGGCGTCACACATGTCGTCACCTTATCTGAGAAAAACACTGAACTTTGTGGTTTTATTTCCATAATTAGGATGAAGTACTTAAAGCTTAGTTTAGGGTTTCCTAAGGAGGATTCTGAACCTATTTTGGAATGCATGTATTTTGTTATTTTCTCTCTAGTTTCTTGGCTTGAACAAAACAATTAACTTTAAAGAGATTTTCATCAATATTTTGGGATTTCTACTTTGATCTAACCTGAGAAACACTCGTTGCTATTCATCATGCTGTAAATTCATCTTTCAAATTATGAATTCAATTTGTTATATCGATTATTACATTATGAGTGGCTAGATCCCTTTAACCCGAATTATGGGATTTATGGGTTAGGTCTTGGTAAGTTTCTAAGTGTTCAAGATTCTAAAGGTAATAGGAATCCTTGATAATTCCAAGGTTTTAATTATTGTCTATTGGTTGCAAACGATAGATAGCACCTGCTTTGATTTGCTTGAAATAAGAAATCAACTATAGTAGGAAGTGAATTATTGACAGGGACTTGGAAGCTACCAACCTTCCGTTTAATAGTTGACACTATAACAAGGTTAATTAACCTGAGGTGAAGTCTGGTCAGTGAATATAAATTTCCTAAGTCCGAGAGGATTAGGTAATTAAATGCTTAAGTAGGTCGAGAGACATTTAGGCATAACTTTGATAAAGACAATCTGTTGTTCCTACCTATTGTGAGAATCTTGAATCACTATTAGCATCTGTCAATTACTAAAACCTATAGTGAACATAATTATGGTTTTCCATAAATTCTTGATTACAAACACTGAAACTAAAGTGACCAACAATTATTTGCTAATCTCCAAAACCCCCATTCTAGGAAACATCCAGCTATCAGTTGATTAAAATGCAAACAACTTAAGTTCACACCATATTCCCTGTGGGATTCGACCCCAACCTAGTTGGGTTATATATTGACAACGATAGCTTACATTCTCATTAGAGTGGTGTAGTTTGAGCGTTATCAGTAAACAAGTCATAAACTGACTTGGATTGGGTTTCCACGCTGTTTTCTTTCATCTGGGCAGAATTATCCCCATTTTGGGCATCAGCACGACGCGGTGCATGCCAATTCATAATTTTCAAAAAATCTGTCAAATTCCAGTAGCTCATTGCGATTTCAACGCATCTTGGAGCCTCTTTAAACCCCATTATTAGATGCACACGCATATATGACACAAACTTGACCCTTTTTTTAATACTTTAGTATTTTGTACTCCTTCATTGGCTACATAAATAGTCCACACGCTCCCAATACATTTCAGGGGTCCAAAATGCATCCAGCTTGCCTCTTGTGCTTCTGTGGTCATTTACGAGATTTTTTGAGTTGTTTTCACTTGATTTAAAGCTTGTATATTCTTCATATATCATAATAGTCCATTTATAAAGCATCCTATATCATTAAACACAATAATTTAGAGCTCAAAACAACACAAAATCCTCAACGATGAACTAGAAACACGAGCTAAGCATAGGCTAATTTCTCGTTAAGATTTAACTAATTGTTTTGACCCTTGGCTTGATCCAATTGACCCTTGGCTTGATCCAATTGACCCTTGAACATTATAAACAATTTGTTTAACATGTAAATACATAATAAAAACCTTGGTAACTCATTAATACCCATTAGAACCCAACACAAGAGACTAGACAACACTTAGCTCAAACTAGTCACACTAGTTTTCTTGGTTGAACTCTAAATGGTCGAATTGAATCAAAAATTGTGTGGAAACACCATTAAACATTGTGAACACATAATTGGATACATAATTTCTCATTTATAGCATTATTAATACATATAGAATAATAATCATCCTCAAAACAAGGCTAAATAGGCTAGACTAGTAGCACTAGAATGCATAAATTCACCCAACATCAGCCCACCAACCCCGACTATGAGAGTGATCCTTATATTCCATCACCTCAGCGGGATGCTACTAATTATGAGTTTCATTAATCTATCAACCTCTTGACTCAATTGGTAGCCTCTGAATTATAGCGTGGTACTTCAGCTACCTTTTCTTCTAAGGCCATAAAAATTGGCCAATTTATAAGGTTGAGCCCTACTATGTTCTCCGGTATGAGGGCTGAGGAAGATCTTCAAGGCTTCATTGATAAACTGGAGAAGATCTTTCAAATCATGCTTGCTTTAGAGATTGAGGCCATTGAGTTAGCTTTCTACCAATTAAAGATGTAGCATACCAATGGTACGAGTGGTGGGAGTTGTCTAGAGGTGTTGATACTAGTCCTTTCATATGGGAGGACTTCTTCGAGGCTTTCTTGGACCGCTTCTATCCTCAAAAGAGTTGAGAAAGGCTAAGTCTAAAGAGTTTGTGAACTTGAATCAAGAGAGGATGTCCATTCAAGAGTATAACCTGAATTTCCAACAATTGTTAAGGTATATTCCCGAGATGGTTTCTGGCATTAGGGCTAGAATACATAAGTTTGTCTTGGGATTATCCCATGAGTTAATCCTTAAGAGCAAGGTGGCCTTGCCGATTGAGAACATGGATATTTCTAGGTTGATTGTGTATTTTTAATAAGTAAAAGAATATAAAAAGAAGCAAGTAAAGCTTAGTGAGAGGCAAGGAATACAATTTAGGCCTTTTGATCCTAGTGGTAGTGATGGTGGTAAGTGGCCTCAGAAGAAGTGGGGGAATTTGAGTTCTTTCTCCTCGATTAGTATTCGATCTACTTATCTTATGTTTTTGAGTGATTGTCAGACTCAATTTAGTGGTGGGTCCCAAGCCCAGGTTGCCCAATTCCAGGCTAGTAGTGCCTATTCGGCTTCACCTCGCCCTCTTTATGGATTTTGTGGTTAGAGTCATTGTGATTAGTGTGAGAAGCAAAGAAATAAATGTTACATTGTAGTCAAATTAGGCATATGCAGCGTGATTACCCTTCTTTCGTAGCGTCTTGGTCCAGCAGGACCCTTGTTTCCACTCTATCTACTCCCATACCGAAGGGTGCTATGTCTATCTCTACTTCTATTTCTGGCATCGATGCTGGCTGAAACCACTTGTATGCACTTGCTACTCGCCAGTATTCTGAGGTATCTCCCGATATTTTCATGGGAATATTGATATTTTTCTCCCATAATGTGTATTATTTTATTGATCCAGGGTCTACTTTTTTTTGTGTAACCCCGTATGTGGTTGTGCATCTTGATTATGGTCCCAAGAGTCTTTTGGTTCCCTTTTCTTTTTATACCCCATTCAGAGACCCTGTGGTTGTTAGGAGGGTCTATAAGGGGTGTATGATATTGGTTGGTGCTAGGGATACTCTTGTAAACTTGATAGAGTTGGACATTGTTGATTTTAATGTCATTCTGGGGATAGATTAGTTACATTCTTACTATGCTTCCTTAGATTGTTGAACCTGTAGGGTCATGTTCAATTCCCTAATGAATTGTATGCCAAGTTCTCCAAGTGTGAGTTTTTGTTGAAAGCCATAGCTTTTCTTGTTCATATCATCTCTAGTGAAAGGATCATGGTAGATCCCCAGAATGTTGGGGTGGTTAAAAAGTGGCCTAGACCTACGACTCCAACCGATATTTGGAGCTTCTTGGGTCTAGCCGATTACTATAAAAGATTTGTAGAGAGGTTTTCTACTATAGCTGCCCCATTGACCAAATTGACCCAAAAAGGTCAAGTTCTTATGGTCTAATGTATGTAAGGGTATTTTTTAAAATTTAATAAATAAATTGACTTCGGCTTCGGTTTTAACCCTGTCCAAGAATAGTGATGGTTTTGTGGCTTATTGTGTTGCTTCTTATGTCGGTCATGGTTGCATGTTGATGTAACATGGTAGGGTGATGGCCTATACTTCTTGGCAATTGAAATTTCATGAGAAGAACTACCCTAATCATGACTTAGAGTTGTTAGCCGTTGTGTTTGTATTTAGGATTTGGAGACATTATCTATATGGGGTTTATGTTGATATATTTTCTTATCATAAGAGTTTCCAATATATGTTTATCGACAAGGAGTTAAATCTCCAGCAAAGAAGATGGCTCGATTTGGTTATAGATTATGATATGAGTCTTCGTTACCATCCCGATATGATGAATGTAGTCGTCGATGCTCTTAGTAGATTGTCCATGAGAAGTTTGGCTTATGTAGATGAGGATAAAACGGAATTGGTGAAGGACATTCACTATTTGGCTAAATTTGGAGTTTTACTTACAAACTTTGTGGATAGGGGTGTATTTGTGCTTCTGATATCTTTGTCGTCTCTGAATGTTATGATAATGAAAAAGTAAGCATTGGACCCCGACTTGATGAAGATCAAGAGTAATGTGGGTCAATATAATATTTCAAACTTTTTGATTGGGGGTGATGGTGTCTTGAGATACCAAGATAGGCTATGTGTTCCCTACGTCAATAGATTGAGGAAAAAGGTCATGGCCGAGGCTCATGAATCTTGGTATCCATTCATCCCTGTTCTAACAAGATGTATCAAGATCTTAGAGAGTTCTATTGGTGGGGTACGATGAAGCGTGATGTGGATAGTTATGTGGCCATGTGTATGGTGTGTCAATAAGTGAAAGTTGAGCATATGAGGCTCAAGGGCTTGTATCATGAAATCCCATTACCTAAATAGATATGGGAGGCAATTTATATAGATTTCAATACCGGTCTTCCTAGATGCCAGAATCAATGTGATTCTATTTGGCTCATTATTGATAGAATGACCAAGTCCGCTCACTTTTTACCCGTAAGGATTAATTTCTTGATGGAAGATTATACTAAATTATATCTTACGGAGATTGTGAAGTTGCACAGTGCTCTGGTCTCTATTATTTCGGATCATGGTCCTCTATTTTCATCTAACTTTTAGAAGTTATTCCAAATGAGTTTAGGTACTAGAGTGTACTTTAGCACTGTTTTCCACCTACAAACAGATGGGCAAGCAGAAAAGACCATCCAAACTTTGAAGGATATATTGCGGGCTTGTGTAATTGATTATGGTGGTAGTTGGTATGACCACTTGCCTCTGATTGAGTTCACTTATAATAATAGTTACCACTCTAGTATTGGCATGGCACTTTTTGAGGCATTGTAAGGTAGGAGATGTTGATCTCCTATTGTGTGGTACGAGGTTGGCGAGGATAAGTTGCTTGGATTCGATCTAGGTCACCAAGCATTATAGAAGGTAAAGGTGATTCTTCATAGGTTGAAAACTGCTCAAAGTCGCCAAAAGTCCTATGCGGATGTGAGACGTAGGAACTTAGATTTTAGTATTGGCGATTGGGTATTCTTGAAAGTGTCTCCCATGAAGGGAGTGATGCGGTTTGGTAAGAAGGGAAAGCTTAGTCCCCTGTATGTTGGTCCCTAATTTATTGTGAAGAGGGTTGGCAATGTTGCCTATGTGTTGGAGTTGCCTTTAGTATGAACTCAATCCACCCATTTTGCAAGTCTCTATGTTGTGGAAATGTATGGGTGACCCTTCATTGGTTGTTCCTTTGAAAATGTTGGTATTTCAAACTCTTTATCCTATGAGGAGTTCCCGGTGAGGATATTGGATTGGCAATTTCGTCGGTTGTGAAAAAAAGAAGTGGATTTGATGAAGGTTCTATGGAAGAACCAAAAGTTTGAGGAAGCTACTTGGGAAGCGGAAGAAGACATGAAGTCCAAGTACCCATATTTGTTTTCTATTCTAGAAACTTAGGATGGAGGTAAGTGTTGATCTCCTTGCTTTGATTTTTGGTACTTGATATACAATGGGTTAAAGTCCCCAATGTGTTGAGTTGATTTGTGTCGTGTTAGAACACTGGGTTAAAGTCCCTAATGCTTTGAAATTATGCGTGTTTTGTTGTGATGGGTTTAAGTCCCTTGTATCTTGAGTTGATTAATGACTTTGGTAAATGATGGGTTCAAGTCTCTAATCCTTAAATTGAGTAAATAACCTTGATAAGTTGATAGGTACAAGTCCCTAGGCCATGTAATGAGTAAGTATTTAGATTAGATATGGGTTTGAGTCCCCAAAGTTGATAAAATGAATGAATTGGTGATGATTATAATGTGTGTTGTGTACTTGTTGAATGGATGCTTTAACATTGTGTAAAGGTTAATTTGATGTGTATTGATGTGTTAACTTGTGTTTATGTTTGCCTACCCCTCATTTGAGGATGAATGATCCAAGTGGGGGAGAGTTGAAATACCTAGGCTTTGGACAATGAGAAAAACTTTGACATTTGGTGTCTCTGAGTTGGGTACGACTAGGGACTTGAGTTGTACCCATGGATATGGGTCGTACCCACCTTGCCCTCCCCCTCTCATTCGTTGATCAGTCAATAAGGGTAGCACACTGTCTACTATACGACATGGCCTTTCCTTGGTCGTAACCCATGCATATGAGTTGTATACTACTCAATCGTATAGAGTAAACTTTCAACTTGAGTGGACTGTTTTCTATACAGATAAAGCTTACGAAATAGGGGTTGAGTCTTACCCTTTGGTTCTGGCTCAAGGGTTTTCACTCGTACCCTTAACAATATAAATGACCTAAGAGGATCCTAGGGTACAGTAAGGGTACCACTCGTACCCTAGGGTACGATTACTTAAGGAGTCGTATGAGGAGTAGTACCCCTGACCTTGTAGTCATTTCTCATACCTAAAACCCTAAGTCCCTTCACTATATAAGGCATTGTAGCCTCCTAATCCCTCATTTACAAGACTTAAACACTCTAAAACACTCTAAAGATTCTTGAAATAAGATTAGAGGCTAGGATTTGGAGGGTGATCTTCATGAGGCAAAGTGGAGTCAATATTCTTGGTATTCAAGTTTTTTAAGGAATGTATATCTTCCTCTTGTTAAATAACTCTAAAAACCATGTATTTCTCACTTGAATTAGTAAGTGTTCATGGTGGTTTTGAAATCAAATGAAAAGGGTTTTGTTGCTAAATGATGAACAATGTTGATTTTCACTTAAGACTTATGTTTATTCATGTTATTGATAATGTTTTGCATATGTGGATGCTTGTTGTATGTGGTCTAACATGTGGTTCATGAATAACCCTAATTGTAATGAATTTTACCATGAAAATGACCTTGTTAAAGGTAAGCACATAAGGTGTTTGTGTAAATATCTAAGGGGATTATTTAGTCACATATTGGTGATGTTTCAAACTAAGGTAATGGCCCAATGTGTACGAATGCTTGATAAATGATATTGTGAATTTAAAAATGAGCCATGTATTATATAATTGATGACCTTGATGGTTTGATGAATAAGAATGGGGTTAAAGTCCCTAACATAAAAATAAATGTGGTACTAAATTATGGTATTGGATTGCTAATGAAATGTGAATGGCTTGTAAGGGTCTTGAGGACCATAATTTGAATTGTATGAAGAGTTAAATTAAGTTATTAACCCATTAAAATGGTTGAGCAATGAAGGCTCCCATGAGGACCATATGGTCATGTATGATGTTGAATTGGCTAAATGGGTTAAAGTCCTTATATGTGGAATTGAATGTATGTGGATGCATGGACAAAGGGTTAGAGTCCTAATGTAGACCAATAATAGTCGTGATGGATTGAGGTTAAAGTCCCTTGTCTAATGAAATTATTTGTGGTTAAAGTCCCTTGCATAATGTGATCCTATGAGGTCGAAGTGCTTCGCCAAATGAATTAGATTGGGGTTAGAGTCCCCTATCTAATATGGTATGACATTAGAGTCCCTTTCCTAATGTGTGAGCATGTGGTTATATTCCCTTGCTTGAATGAATGTATGTGAGTTGTTAGAGTCCTTCACTTATGTAAATGTGTGTGAGTGTTTTGAGTCCCTCATTCAAATAGATGCGTGTGTGGTTTGAGTCCCTTGCTTGATGATATGTGAATATGGTTAAATTCCTATCCCTAATGAGAAATGCTTAAATATATAAGTGTGGATGGTTGGAGTTCTTCATTGCTTGTATGATGAATGAGTGCTTTGAATGTGTTGATAAGACTTGTCCCCTTGATTAGCATGTGATACGTTTATATGTGTGGATAAGTTTTTGAATGTGATTGAATATGATATATTGACTTATTATTGAATGATGATGCTATTTTATCCTTATCCTTGTGTTATAACTAGCGTTCCAATCACTAACCATCTCTGGGGTCGGAGCATCTTCTTCTCTTCCTATGAGTGATTAGACAATCGAAGCGGTTCGTGCATTGAATTTGGAGTGGTGAGCTTCCTTTCTTCGGAATACATTCATCCTTGGTCATGTATCTTTATACTTAGTTTATCTTTGGCTTGGTTTGGCTACTGTCGGGGGTTTGTCCCAAAGTATACATTTCTTAAATTTGGTTGTATAGATGTATTGTGGATGACTGTGGACTTGGGTATATTGGTTAGTTGATGAACCTAATGAAATAACATGTCATAGATCTAAAAACTAAATGAACTATCCGACAATCAAACTATCAGTTCCAATAAGTCATAAATGACTTGGGGCAGCTATAGGAAATCTCTAAATGACAAAAATAATTAGAAATAGAGAAAATGATCTGAAGGGTCATTACACATAGATGCCATCATGAATTTAAAATCAGGTCATGATAAATTTTTATTAGAGTGCTAGGTTCACCAGTATTATTGGTACAAGAGCAAGTGTCTAGTAGTGTCCTGCAGATCGAAATGATGACATATATTTCTTGTCTTTGGGAGGATATAGGATATTCTTGGCAATCTTCACTTCTTTCACTTATTTCATGTTAAGTATCTGAGTTGGTTTCTAATATTTCTTTGTTTTCACTCTTTCACAGATGGCTAGGATGCATTCTATCGCTATACAAGATGAGGACTCCGAGTTTGCAACTAGGGATCCTACTAGAGTACGTGGATGACCGAAAGGTTGAGGGAAATTAAGAGATGTAATCCTCGTTAGAGACCAAGATAGGGAGCCTTCACCAGACCCAATTTATGCTCCCATGCCAGGGATTCTTCCACCTTAACCAGTGGTGGTCCAGGGGATAGCCCAGGCTCCACCGGGGTTTATTTCTTCATTACTACTTAAAGATGCATTGGTTCAAATCTTGGGTTTAGTTGGTGGTGCACTGACCATAGTTCTCAATTTGCAAATCAGAGTGGTACTGAGGCAGAAACGGAGCTTATAGCTTCAAATTCCAGAGTTGAGATTTCTTTTATGCCAGTAGGTGCTCTATTGGTAGTTGCCTAACATGCTATGTCTCTTGAAGAGTTGGATATTTTGGGTAAATTCTTAATAATGACTCCTCCTAGTTTTTTTGGGGCATGAGCAAGGATGCTTATGAGTTCTTGATTGCTTGCGAGGATAGGCTTTGTAATTTAGGCCTAATTGAGACTCTTGGTGTGGATTACACCACCTTCTCATTGGATTTGGCAGTTCGACATTGGTAGAAAGGTCATCTTGATTCCATCCCAGCTGGATCTCTCTCATTGACATGGGCTCAGTTCTCTGAGGTTTTTTTAGATAAGTGTATGCCTCATATACTTAGAGAATGTCTAAGGTACCAATTCTCGAGATTCGAGTAGGGATCTATGACTATTGTGGAGTAAGAGGCTTGGTTTCATAAATTAGCTAGGCATGCTATATTTATCTTGCCGACCAAGTATGAGCAAGTTCAGTTTTTTTTTGGGGATTGGGACTTTCTCTTTACATGTCTATATAGAGTTTGGTTGTTGCTGGTAGATATTTTGATGAGGTTTTTTTATCATACTCAGGTTATGGAGGAGATGCATTGCGAGGCCCAAAGAGGCAATGATAAGAGGCTACGATATCAGGGTAGTTTTAGTGGGAGCCCAAGTGGCTTAGGATTTATAGGCAGTGGTTCTCAAGAAAGGTACCCTCTGTGCCATGTCTTTTCAGCTATAGGGTTAGTCTAGTAGGCCCATTCATATTGCACTTTAGATTATCGATGGAGTCCAGTCTAGCAATAGTGATCATCCTGGATAGAGTATTGGTCATCCTCCAAGAGGTTTATCTTTTGGGTATTCTATCCGAGCTGAATATTTCGAGTCAGCAAGGTCTTTTGAGTTCAGTTTAGTGTCTGGGGAATTTTATGATTGTAGGACCTTCAACTATTTCTCTAGAGAGTTTCCCGGGCATGGAGTGATTGTTTTTGCCGCTCAGAGTGTTTTACTGATTGAGGTAGTACCACATCTAGATAGAGGTGGTATGAAGGGTCATCGGGTGGTCCCTAGGGTTTTGTGGAGGTCCTCATTCAGGTAGTACATGAGATCGGTGAGGCTCCCAGCCAGATAGCGGGTGAGGTCAGTTGTACACCGTACCTGGTAAACCCAAGGCAAAGTCTTCAAATGTTGTTATTATAGGTATAATTTTAGTGTGCCACCAGCTGAATTTTGTTTTATTTGATCTGGGATCCACTTATTCTTTTGTATCTGCTTGTTATGCCCCTTGGTAAGAGTTTTTATGGGATTTTTCATATGTGATGTTATTCTATCTACTCCCATAGGTGATTCTTTAGTAGCAATCAGGTTTATAGATCATGTGTTGTAACTGTTCGAGAGTTTTATACTCAGGCTGATCTTATTGTTTTAGACATGGTGGATTTTATATGATTTTGGGAATGGACTAGTTATCCCCTACTATACGATCATGAATTATTTTCTCAAGATCGTTACCTAAGCCATACCCGGCATACTCCCGATTATGTGATAGTTATCTATTAGTCGCGAGCCGATGGGGATTATTTCTTATGATTGATCTAGGCAACTTATATTGAGGGGTTGAGAGTCTTATCTCACTTATATTCATGAAGTTAGTGTGGAGAGTCCCTCGCTTGACTCTGCTCCTATAGTTTGTGAGTTTCCTAATTTTTTCCTATTGATTTACCTGGTCTTCCTTCTAAGCGCGATATTGAGTTTATTATTAATCTCTAGTCAAGCACCCGACCTATTTCTATGGCACCTTATCGATGGCTCTGATGTGTTGTGGAAACATGGCACTTTTGATGCTTAAAACTATGAATTTATGCAGGTACTTAGGTTGTTTTAGTAGATATGATGCACTTTTAGGTTTATTGCAGGTAAAACAGGTCTACAGTAGTGTTGGGATAAAAAGAAGAAAAAGATCTTAAAAGACCAATTCTGATCAAGATACGAGTTACCCTACGATTCATCAACACTCGATACGAATCGTAGGATGACTCGTAAGCATAACAAAACCCAAATTCAAACTGAGAATCTAAGTATTGACAAGATACAACTGGAGCATTTGAGTCATAAGCTAGGATCTGAGCCATACCATGAAGTCATAAGCATAACTAAATCTAAACCTGCTATCTAAATTTGAAGTCTCAAAAATATATGATTCAGAAGTCTGAGTACGACTCATATAGAAAAACTGTAAGCCGACCAGTATTCAAAGCTCAAAAAGACAGAAGTCCTAGGTGGATAGGAGTGAATGATACAATTCATATATTAGGGTACAACTTATGTTCAGAAGTTGTATTACGAACAAAAAGTTGAAGCCTGGAAGACCAGACACTGGAATGGATACGAGAGGCATAAATATAACTCGTGTGATGTCGGTATAGTTAAAGATTGAGTCATACCGAGTGCCGACATAACTTTATCTTTCCCAAATTTATTAGGATTTCTGAGTATTCTTGAGATACTATAAATACCCTAAGGTTTGTATTCTTGAGATTTTGGGTTGTTATTTAATTCAAGACTTTGGAGTTCATTCGTCTTATTCTTGTGTAATTGATTACATGTTTTCTTCATTGATAATCATGTATTCTTGCATGAACATGAGCAGCTAATCTCCTTGACTAGGGTTGTGGGAACCCTGGCGGATTAGCTACGTGAGGAAGTATGATATTAATCCATGCTAGGGTTTATGCATGTATCTTAACCTTTTTCACAATAATTAATCTCACAGCTACTATAGAAGTTTGAGATATACTGTATTTGCAAATGTCTTCACAAGGGAGTTTGTGATTAGGAATAGAATATTAAGATGGTAATTTGAGATTCACCTCCACGTTATAATTCCTACCATCTCATCTAATTACTTGAAATCAAATGGTGATAGTGAACTGAGGTTGTAATAAGGTGAAACAAGGCGACACCCTGAGACTGAATTGATAAAGGGTGAGATTTTCATTACGTTCACAAGATGGTTGATAATACATATCTTGTAGAATTTACATTCAAAAAATTAGAATAATTGGGGTGATCAAGAAAAATTTACAAAGTTAAGAAGCCAGGAGGAACATAGTCCTAGTGTTTGTATTGTAATGTTTACAACTTAAAGAACTTAAGATTCAGTTATTACTTACTAATTACTTTCAAAATCCCCCATTTACTTTTCTGCACTGCTTATTGATTACATCAAGTCAAGAAACTGTTCAGCATCATCCCTGTGGGTTTTACCCCAACCTAGTTGGGTTACTATATTTGGCATCAACCATAATATACTTCTTTTGGAGGTTAGTTTTGGGCGACATCAAATTTTGACGTTATTGCCGAGGAAGATGATGTATTATTGATTGAATTTGGTAAAGTTTGTGCCTTTTATTTTTTGTTTTTGATTTGGCATACGTCGGTGTATGTCAAACACTAGGAGAAGAGGCAATCTCTTCCTTTTTTATCCAGAGCCAGAAATAATTCTTCAAACACCGTGAAGAATGGCAGAACAAGTTCATAATGATATTCCTGCTAGGGGTCAAAACCCTCCACCTGTTGATCCAAATGCAGAAATCCTACTTGCTCCACTTGATCATTAGAATGTTTCAGATATACAAATGCAACAAC
Source organism: Capsicum annuum (assembly GCF_002878395.1). Lineage (NCBI taxonomy): Eukaryota > Viridiplantae > Streptophyta > Magnoliopsida > Solanales > Solanaceae > Capsicum > Capsicum annuum. The sequence goes on from NC_061113.1 coordinate 145,679,858, forward strand.
TTTTTGAGCAACAGAGATAAGAAACTGAAGAGGCTAGGTTAGCTGAAAAGGCTCAGAGAGCTCAAAATAAAGAACTAGTCAGGCTGAGATAAGTGGGTGATAGAGTTCAAAGAGGCTGAGTTCCAGTGATCCCTGTATATCAGCCTCTGCAACTATATGAGAAAGAAGATAAGGATATGGGATATGTTAAACCGGCTGAGACAGGAGTGATCATTCCTCCACCGCTACCCCTAATGTGAAGTTTGACATTATTAGTGCTATAATACAACTGTTAAACTTAAAGGGTGTATTTTCAGGAGCAACAACTAATGATGCAAATTTGCATCTTGCTATCTTTATTGGGATCTGCACATCTTATACTATTCCATAGTGGACCAAGAAGCTTTGAGATTGAGGTTGTTCCCATTTTTTCTTACTGGAGAAGTATCACTATGGTTGGGGGAGCTTCCGAGAGGTTCAATCACTTCTTGGCATGAGTTATGGAAATAGTTTCTTAACATATTTTTCCCTCCTATAAGGATGTTACAGTTGAAAGATAAAACTTATAACTTCAGACAGTTACCTGCAGAATCTTAGTATAAGGCGTGGTTTAGATTCTAGAAGAAGTTGAGAATTGTACCTAATCATAGAATCAAATGGTCAAATTTTTTGGAAATCTTCTACAAATCACTAAATGTCAATTTGAGAGCAATGGCAGATACTATTTTAAAAGGTGCAGTTATGCGACTTTGGTGGGATTATGACCAGTAGATGCCAGATGATATTTCAGTGACCAATAGAGAATGACATATACGATATGCTGAACATGGTGCCGGTGCATATATTATTAGAGTAGTTTATGATTGTGATGTGAATAATGACTTGGTTGTACAAGAGGTTACTCAACTTTGGATAGATAATAGGCTTCTTACTAAGTAATTTGTAGCAATGAGTGCTGAGAAAATAAATATAGTTGGGGCTCAGGCATTTACTTTGAAAACTTTTAAGATTGAATCCAAAGAGGAAGCATATCTTGACCGTAGGTTGGTAGATTTCTGACCCCAAGGGCAAGGGAATCAAAGTCGAAACTATTATAATGACAGATACAGAGATAGAAGTAAAGAGAAAGATGGTGATTGGCCTTGGAAAGATAACTTCATGGAGAAGAGTGATAAGTATGTTCCACCTGGGGGTCGTGATTCAAAATTCAGAATAGAGGCACTTTTGTCAAAATTAGTCAAAGGACAAGAAAGTCAAGAAAGATATCTTAAGGAGATTAAGGCAGATCTATCAGGGCTAAATCAGAAAGTTGAATCACATGCTGAAATAATGAAATAGCTGGAGCAATAATTTGGTCAGATGTCAGCCACAGTAAATTAGAGACAACATGACACTCTCCATAGTAATACAATTTAGAATCCAAAGAATGATGCTCATTGCCATGCCATTACCAATTAGAGTGGTAAAACCACCATAGACCCACCTGTACTCACTGTAGATAAGCACAAAAGTAATGATGACCCTATTCATTTAGAGAGTAGTAGTAAAGAGGACAAAGAAAAAGATAAGGTTTAGGAGCTTGTGTTAAAGCCTATTTCGAGATCTCTTTCTCCCTTTCCTCAAAAACTGAAAAAAAAACAAGAAGAGGGTAGTTATTAGAAATTTTTTTCTATGTAAAAAGTGTTGTCATTCAACATAGCACATGTAAAAGCATTGGAGAAAATGCCAAGATATTCAAAATTCACAAAAATATTTAATCAATAAGAAAATGTCAGCGAGTTATGACCCAATCAACAATATTCATTATTGCAGTGCTGTAGTTACTAGATCATTGGTTGAGAAAAAGTAGAATCCTTGCGCTTTCACCATTCCTTGCACTATTGGATCTTTCAACTTCACTTGAGCATTATCTGATTTGAGGGATAGCATCAACATCATGCCCTTTGCAGTATTCAAGTAGTTGGGGTTGGGAGCCCCCAAACCAACTACCATGAGACTAGTGATGGCAGATAGGACAGTGAAGAAGCCATTTGGTATTCTATATGAAGTATTGGTGAAGGTGGCTTCTTTCATCTTTCCTATTGATTTTGTGATCTTGTACTGCGAAGTGGACTTTCAAGTCCCAATTATTTTGTTAAGACCATTCTTGGCTACAGGTTGGACGTTGATTGATTTAGAGAAAAGACATCTGATGCTCAGACTCAAGGATGAACAAGTAACATTCAATGTATGCAAATCTATGAAGTGTCCAAATGAGTCAAGAGTAATGTTCGTGATTGATGTGTATGATGAAGAGATAGATTCATTCTATGATGTTGACTCGATGACTATTTGGGATGATGTTATTGATACTGTTCCTATTGAAGAGAGGTTGGGTGTTTAAGCTCTTGCTACTGTGATTATAAACTTTGATAGTGATGGTATTGATGAGTACAATAAAATGGTATGTACACTGTACGAGAGTGGTTCGTATACTTATGCACCAAAAAAAGGTCAATTTGGATCTGAAGAATATAACTACTCCACTAGCTCGTCCATCTATTGAGGAACCACCTATCTTAGAGTTAAAGACTCTCCCTTCTCATTTGCGATATGCAGTTTTGGGATCTGACAATACTTTGTTGGTAATCATTTCAGGTAACTTGAGTGAAATAGAAGTAAAAGCTTTATTATCAGTATTACAAAGATTCAAGAGGGCCATAGGTTGGTCCATTGCAAATATTGTGTGTATCACTCCTGGTTTGTGTACTCATAAAATTCAAATTGAGTTGGATTGTATTCCAAGTATAGAGCATCAGCGCCGACTCAATCCTCCTATGCTGGAGGTGGTGAATAAAGAGATAATCAAGTAGTTGGATACTGGTGTAGTGTACCCTATTATTGATAGTAAGTGGGTCAGTTTGGTATAATGTGTTCCAAATAAGAGTGGTATTACTATTGTGCCTAATGAGAAGAATGAAATAGTGCCAATGAGACTAGCCACAGTATGGAGAGTATGCATAGATTATAAAAAATTGAATGCAAGGACTCAAAAGGACCATTTTTCCATGCCCTTCATGGACCAAATATTAAATAGTTTAGTGGGTAGGGAATGGTACTATTTTCTTTATAGGTATTTAGGTTATAACCATACTACTATTGCACCTGAATATCAAGAGAAGACCACCTTCACATATTCTTATAGGACCTTCACATTCAGACGTATTCCATTCGGGTTATGTAACAATCCAACCACATTTTAGAAATGTATGATGTCAATTTTTTATGACATGGTAGAAGACACCATCGAAGTCTTTATGGATGATTTTTCAATCGTTGGTAATTCTTTTAATGATTACTTAATTTACATGGTGAATCACCTTAGAAGGTGTAAAGATTGCAACTTGGTACTTAATTGGGAAAAGTGCTATTTTATGGTAAAAAAAGGTATAGTGCTTGGGCACAAAATTTTAAAAAGGGGCATTGAGGTAGATGGAGATAAGATTAAAGTGATTAAGAAATTACCTCCACCAATTTCTATGAAGGGTGTTCGTAGTTTTTTGGGTCATACTGGGTTTTATAGGTGGTTCCTCAAGGATTTCTCCAAAATTGCCAACCCATTTTATAGGCTTCTTGAGAAAGAGGTGAAATTTGAGTTTAATGAAGCACGCTTGAAGGCTTTTGAATGTCTAAAAGAGAAGTTGATGACTGATCCTATCATTGTATCTCCATACTGGTCCTTGCTATTTGAAATTATATGAGACGTGAGTGGTTTGGCCTTAGGGGTTTTACTAGGTCAACGAAAAGAAAAGATCTTTCATCCCATCTACTATGCTAGCAAGGCACTAAATCCTGCTCAAAATAACTACATCATAATGGAACAAGAGTTGTTGGTAGTGGTTTTTTCTTTTGAGAAGTTTAGGTCTTATTTGATTGGGACTAAGGTAATTGTGCACACTGATCATGCAGTATTGCGACACTTAATGGAAAAAAATAAGTAAAGCCTAGACTAATTAGGTGGGTGCTATTGCTGCAAGAATTTGATTTCGAGGTCAAGGACAAAAAAGGCACTGAGAATCAAGTTGCGGATCATTTGTCTAGACTAGAGGAAGGAGCTATGCAGAATGTTGAAGATGGGCTTGATATTGATAAAAACTTTCAAATCAACAAAATTCATTCCCAAATCCGCAAGATTCACTCTCAAAACCACAAAATATGTAAAACCTACCTTCGAATCCACCAAATTCATTTCCAAATCCGTAAAATCCTTCTCAAATTCCAACAAACCACTCTGAAATTCCACAAAATCTTTCTAAATTCATAACATATGCCCCACCTACCAACCCACTTCGTTTCATCCACAAAATCAAGTCTCCCTTCCAAATCCTCTCCATGCCATTATATCCCCTGATATTTATAATCCTCTTCTTAATCCCAAGATGGACCATTATGAGGAGAAGGAGAAAGAGTTAAGGACCGAGCATGAAATAAAGTTGCTAGCTATGAATGAAGAGATCATGAGGATCAAAGAATCTTATAGAGTGAGGGACACCGACGGTTTAGGGTATGATGATTTATGTGTTCACCCTAGAATAAATCTACCAGAAGGGTATAAGGTTCCTAAATTTGAAGTGTTAGATGGCATCGGAAATCCACTAACCCATCTGAGAAGGTATTATGATCAAATGGTGGGGGTAGAGAAAAATGAGACGTTATTGATGTGTCTTTTCAGCCGATGTTTAGGTGGTGAAGCCTTAAAGTGGTTCGTGTCTTAGGAACTGAAAAGATGGATTGGTTGGAAAACATTGGCCAAGGGTTTCCTTGATAGGTACGCATTTAGCATTGAGATAGTACCTGACCGATACTAGATCGGATCAAACAAAAGAATAATGAGTGTTTTCGAGACTACGCCTTTCGTTGGAGAAAAGAGACTGCTAAAGTACAACCTCCCATGTCTGAGGAAGAAATAGTATCAATTTTCCCTCACGCACAGGAAGGAGAATTTTATACCAGGATTGTATCCGCGGTCCGAGCAACTTTCACAGATTTAGTAAAGATTGGGGAATCGTTAGAGGATGGCATCCGAATAGGAAAAATTGCCAAAATCCCAACATCATCTGAATCTTTTGTATTCCTAAAGAAGAAAAGAGAGGATGCAACTGCAGTCTCTACTAATTCTGTTGATAAGTTAAAGAGGAAATTCAAGCCTAGGAATATTCTTTCCTCCTCCTCATCATCAACCTTTCAGCCTGTATTCTACGCTCAACCCCAATGTCAAGCTTCAATTCCAAATATTGTATCCCAGTGCCAAGTTCCACAGCCAAATTGTCAGCCTCATACTCAAGCTACTTTTCCAAATAACCAAGTAAACGTCCAAATGTCCCCAAATTATCATCAAGTACCTCTTCATATAAATCAGAACCATTATAACCCTCCACGTCCGAACTTCAAAAAGAAACCTCCCCGAAACTTCACATTGCTAGATGAAAGTCATACCCAGCTCTTTGAAAGATTGATAAAAGCTGGTTATTTGCAACCCATCCAGCCAAAGCTTATCAATCCCAGCTCTCGATTTTATCATCCCCATCAAAATTGTGCTTAGCATTCAGGAGCAGCGGGGCACAGTACCGAGGATTGTATTAACTTGAAACATAAGACCCAAGATTTGATTGATCAGAAGGTCATCACACTTTAGTAGCCGACACCAATTGTAATAGTAATCCATTTCCTAACCATGGGGGACCTACAGTTAACATAATTGAAATAGAGGGTGAATGGGCGTCTAGCAAAGCCATCACTAAGGTAAATTTAGAAGGACTCAAACAAAAAGAAGAGATGGAGAAGATAAAGAAAGTTGTGGCCTCCTTAAGTAAGGATTTGGAAGGAATTATTAAGCCTGTTATGGTCCCAGAAAAAGCATTTAAGCATGGAATATAGTACCATCCGAGACAAGAAGATGAGATTAAAGATAGTTCAAAGGAGAGTTCGTCTAAACCATCGCCACTCTCGAACTAATCATTTCCTGTAGATGGAAGGGCAATTACTGATAGTTTTTAAAATCGGTCATGATCCGGAGAAGGCCCCATGACCCACCCTTTTATATCTCAAATTTTGTTTCACAACTTTAAAAAAGGCATGGGCCCACATTTGTGAGGGTCATAAGCCATGGTTTTTATTTATTTTCCAAAAGGCCTTCCTTCATTTAAGAAGTTTTTTTTAAATATAATTATCTAGCATGGTTTATTTTGGTAGCAATAATTTAAAAACCTGCTAATGTCATGTGATGTCAAGGGTGAGACGAACAAGGCGAAGAAAATATTGATGAACAAAAAAGGTGATGAAGAGTAGTTAGTAGTAGATATAGAGGAATGTGAAAATCAAAAGAAGCCCAACCTGGAGGAGCCCTAATCCTACCTGAGATGGATGATCAAGAGTGGACCAAACCAATCAATTCTGATGCGGTAATGATATATCATGCTCGAAAGATGTTATAGTTTTTGTTTCTTGGTTTATTTGTAATCGCCTTTATAATAGTATCAATTTAATGATGTGTAATTGCCTAGAATCCTTTCCCTCTATGTACGAACTATGTCTGACCTGAATTCCCAAGAAAGGGATACGTAGGCGGCCTATGTCGTCTTCAGTCAACCCATTAATTTATTTTGTATATCCCTTGCATAGTCTTAAACTACGTTTGACCTGATTCCTACTTTAACGGGATACGTAGGCACCCCAATGGCTCGGTCATATCGCCCCAGGAAATGGAAACTAGGGCAGAATTTTTGAGAAGGGATCTCAAAAATTCACAAGAGAAGATCAACATCCAACAAAGAGAATAAAGATTAGCAAAGGCTCCAGATCTACTTAAGATGATATTATCTCGGACTACTTTAAACTGGGGCAGAAATTTTGAGGAGGTCCTCCAAATTTCCACTCATATATTGAAATATATTTCAAATTCCCCAGCACTAGAGGTCGAATCTGAGATTGGAGAATCACCACCTGTGATAAAGTCTAGGAAGATTGAATCTCCGTCTTTGATAAAACTTCTGGTAGAGAGCCTCAACAATGCTGAATCCCTAGCAATCCTCATCAAACGTCGGACATTCAGAAATATGGTCGTTGGACTAGCACCTGACATGGCTGGCAGAGATTTTCTAAAGTTTTATAGAAGCTTTCAAAACTATTTTCTAAAATTTAAGACTACTTTAAAAAATCTTCATAAATCTTTTAATTAGTATTTTCCCAGACATCAATTGGGATGGAGAGTCAGGGGTGGAGGTCCTAGCATGACGAAGCACCTGAAAGATAGAGAGGAGGAAATCGAGGATCGAAGGTGGTCAACACAAAGTAATTTCATTCAAACTAATCATTTTTCTGTGGATGCAGGGATCAATACACAAAAATAAGAGTCTCTTTAAAAAAATCCCATGCAAATTGGGAGCCACAACAGAGCATTAATGCCCAAGAATGGTATTTTAGGGTAGCCCTAAAAATAGGTTTATTACCCATTTATTGAGGACCTTTTGATTTTTCCATCTCATTTCTTGAGATCATGGGCGACAAACAAAAGCCCCTTGTCTTCTTCACAAACATTGTATTTAGAAGTTTCCTAAAAATAGTTGCTAGTAAAAGCGACTTTGTGTCGACTAATCGTCTACCTTGAGTACAGGTACATGTAGAAAGCAAGACGCTGACAAATGAAGTCAGGTAAAATTATTTTAAAATTTGCCGCAAAGACCATTACATAGCATTGTCGCAAAGGCCATTACATATCATTGCCGCGAGGGCCATTGCATATTATTGCCGCAAAGGCCGTTACATATAATTACTGCAAGGGCCATTACATATCATTGCCGCAAAGGCCATTAAATATCATTACCGCAAAGGCCATTGCATATCATTGCCGCAAAGGCCATTACATATCATTGCCGCGAAGGCCATTGTATATCATTGCCGCAAAGGCCATTGTATATCATTGCCGCAAAGGCCATTACCTATCATTGCTGCAAAGGCCATTACATATTATTGCTGCAAAGGCCATTACATATAATTGCCGCAAAAGGCCATTATATATCATTGCCGCAAGGGCCATTGCATATCATTGCCGCAAAGGCCATTACATATCATTGCCACAAAGGTCATTGCATATCATTGTCGCAAAGGCTATTACATATCATTGCCGCAAAGGCCATTATATATCATTGCTACAAATGCCACTGCATATCATTGCCGCAAAGGCTATTACATTTCATTATCACAATGGCCATGTCATACCGTCGCCCCAGAAGGAATTCTATATCTATTGATGCGCTAGAGACAATGCTGGCATTGAGGATATCATCGTTATTCAATATCTGTTGATGCGGTAGACACAACACTGGCGTCGAGGATATCATCAACATTTAATATATCTGTTGACGTGCTAGACACAACGCTAGCATCGAAGATATCATTATCTTTTCATAAATCAGCATCAGAATACATCGAGAGCACACGATTTGAAGGGACGTCTTTAAGTCACTATCTAAGGATGAATGATATATAAGATTTCCTAGAAATTGATAATTTGAGGGTCATCTATAAGTCATATTATTTGAAATAAGATTGTGTGCAAGATCGCATATGAGTTGATAGCCTGTAGGTCATTCGTAAGCCACAAAAACATCCTAACCGGATAGTGTGCAAGATCACCCAAAAATTGATAGTTTAAAGGTTATCCATAAGTCGCAACTAAATCCTTACCGGAGAAAATGTAAGATTATCAAATTGATATATCCAAGGGTTCTCTATAAGCCGCGTCATATCCAAGATCGATTATGTGCAGGATTACCCAATGACTAATAATTTGAGGGATTATCTATAAGTCATATTGTATCCAAGGTTGGATGATGTGCAGGAACACCTGAAAGCTAGAGATTTGAGGGATATCTGTAAGCCATATCTTATCCAAAGTCGGATAATATGCAAGATTACCTAAAATCTAGAAATTCAAAGGATATCTATAAGTCACCTCGTATCCAACATCAAATAATGCGCAAGATTATCCAAAAATTAACAATTTAAGAAAAATTTATAAATCGATCATCGGCTATAACCGAAGAGGTCATCGTTCCACATACAACAAGTGATATAGGTAACCAAAAGAGTTTCCACACCAGTATAAGATTACATGGCTGTAGGGACTGTTCTGCAAAAAGTATCGCCGGTGTCCAAAAGGGCCACCCCGCTCTGAAGGCTTATTCAACCGACAAATGTCATAATTATGCAACAACCAAGAGGGTTGTTGTATTTGTTGTTGCCAGTTATTTCATTCCAAAATAGGTACATGGAATGATGACTTCGCTTCTTAGACAACAACTCACGTGGAGATATGGTAAAAAACTATATTCCTCTTTCATGAATTATGTTTAGCACTAACAATTTTATTTGAGCTATTGTCGAGAGCATCTAAGAGGATGAAAATCTCAAATCAAAACCACAGGTGCGGATGACTCTAAAAAGGACACAGCACAATGTGGAACTCTTTCTCAGCAGCAAAACGGGACATAGTCTGGAGAGGAATGTCAAACTCTCTAGACGCGAGCTAAATGATGATCACCACCATAATCTAACCACACCTCTATTAGAAGGCATGTGAGTATTTTTGGATATTCTGGTCTCAGCTTTACCTCTAGGATGTTTTCTTAACTCATACCGAGGGGAACTTTTTTTTTCTTGCAAATTTAGGTGATAACATACTTAGAGTTTTGGAAATTATGCTTGGATAAATTCTTACCTAAGGATGTGAAGAGCTCCATGTTCATGGTTAAGAGGCTACAAGCCTCTTTTCTGCAATTCGATCAACTTATCACTCATCTGGAGCCAAAGATCATTTGAAATAAAAGACTATCTTTTCTGCCGAGTCGAATTACAAGCAGTCTGATTCCCTAAAATCTTGGGGATATGTAGGTCGGACTCTATGTAAAAGACGTGACTGCATTCCAACCTTCCCCCTAATCTCTTCATTCCCTAGTTTCTCAGTTTTATCAAAAAACTCTAAAATTGAGATAACTTGTGAATTTTTAGAAAATCATGCTCAAAATCAAGCTTTATGAACTACAAGTGGCCTAAATTCTCATGAAACCTGAGATATATAGGAAACCTGATACTGAGGTTCGGCCATAACTCCATGAAACTCGTGCGAAAAACCTACCTCTCTTAGATACAAATTTGTGATCGGATAAAAATTAGGAACGTCAATCTCCCTTTGCCCAGGATAACTTGCATCCATCCTACCCAAAGGGAGGGGGTTGTTGTTGAAACCTAATTTTGCCCTCCAAAACTACATTTAATCTCGAGTTTCTTCGATTTTCAAATAAAATCACAACAATTATTTTTCCAAATAAATGCATTTTTAAATAGGTATTTGGGCTAATTTTGTCATTTAAGTGATAATTATATATTTTTATATTTGCATATACGAGATTTTATAAATGATGTCATTTAAATAAATATTTTTTTATCACATTGGGCTTTAAATTAAGGATTATTTGAAAAATAAATAAATAATTAAAGTCTTGATTTAAACAAATTTATTCTCATATAATTTATTTGGATATATATTTGTTTGATTTTATTAAATCAAGAAATTTGGGATTAAAAGAGGTATTAATTCATATCGAGATTTATTTTAATTTAGCCAATCTATTGAATTTGACCCTAATTGAAACTCAATGGGCCATAATTGTAATACAATTGGTCAATTGACTTTTGATTTGGTTAAAATTTAAATAGAATGAACTGAATTAAAATTGATTTTATTTTAGTAAGTAATCCCACAATCTGCCCAATACCCAAAAACTTAACCAATTTAATGGCCCAAATTTGTATATCAGTAACTCCCTTTAAATTATTTAAAAAGGGATCAGGCCAAAATTCATTTGCACCCGCTCTGGCCCAAACACCCTTCTCCCTTATACTCCTCACCATCATACAAACACTAGAAAAACCCAAACAACAGCAATCGCAAATCGACCCCAAATCCGATGACTTTAACCCATTCAATAGTGTCGACCCGATAAACCGATTCCACTAGCCCCAACTCTTTCATTTTCTCTTCACATGCATCCCACTCGAATTTGCGAGGAAGAACCTCGAAGCTTATATAAGAAAAGCCTAGGTGTCATCTCCAATGGTTCAACCCCGCGATTCTCAGAGGATAAGGTATGAATTCGTACAAAGGTGGGAGAATTTCATTGGTTTTGGGGGAGAGGGGATTTCTACTTTTATTCTTCCTATTGGTTGAAACCAATTCAAAATTCTCCTAAGAACAAAAAATTCATACAAGTTTGTTAGCTAGAAATTCCTATCTGAAACTTGATTCAAAAGATCCTATTTCTTAAGTTCCTAAAATACCCTAATCCTTTTTACTATATAAGAACCCATTTTGGGTCACTATAGGGGGTGAAGAGGTTGTGTCGAAAAATTTGAAGAAGGCTAGGAAGTTGGAGAGTTGGAAATTTGGGGTTCGAAGGAGGAGGATTAGAAACTTCAGCTAGTTCAAAATTTGGGGTTGGGAATTTTGAAAGTAAAGAGTCTGTTTTGCTAAAAGTTTTTCGTCCATTTTTTTGGGAAGCTAGTCGATTGATTAGGAGTTCCCAAGTCGACAACATAAGATCCCAGTAGGGATAATTTTGCTGATAGCTCAATTCCCGTTTCGCTACCCTGAAAGAGGTAAACACATGCTCGTCCCTCTTAATTTCACTGTTTCTGCTTCATCCACCTTTTTTCCGTAGAAGTAGTTATGTGTTTGTCATGAATAAAGCTGGATTTGCTTGCTATAGATGGCCATGATGGCTTTAGGTCAGTTTTGCAATCGTTTGTTTAGCCGAATTGATGTGCACACCATGAGTTTCGCTATCGACTATTTTAGTTACTGTCTCATGATTAATGATTATTTTTAGGTCGTTTGCAAGTCTATAACATGAATCAATAGCTGGTATGTTGTCTAGCTTTTGATTTGGTTTTGATGAGGATTTAAAAGAGTTGTCTTGCCTTACTATTTATCGACCCGGGAAGATATGTTGGGTATGTTGTTGTGTATTTGGATATGATCCATGCTTTCATGTTCGTGTTTCTGTTAGAAGTAAATGATGCATCTCTTTGAGCTATTTTATATTCGAATCGTCAAATGAACATGTGCTATGATTTAGGCACTGTTCCAATATTTGAACATTTACTCCTCACTATATTTAGACCAAATAAAACTCCTTTTTAGATCTTAGACAGTTCCTCCCTATCCTAGTCGCTTATTTTGTAGCCTAGATTATTTAAAAATGGTTACTTTTCTGCCTCTGAATATCTCTAAGCTTTGTACGAGTGTTCTTACTTTTGAAAGATATAAGTAATCCCTGTGACAATTTAAACATCATATTAGGTATATTACTATACAATGTGCTACCTATCTTCTTTGTGTGAGGTTATGTGACGAGACATTTTTTTGTTGTTTAAGTGTTTTGCTGTCAAGTTGCATGTCATAACGTATTCCTGATTACAAAGGGTATTACCTACATCGTACAGCTGCATATTGCTCCAGGACAACTAAGTTTTGATGCAATATGTTTGTATCTTGATGGTATAGGATTCAAACCAACTTTTGCCTCTTAATGCACTGTTTTATATCAAATATATGCTCTATGTATGAAAGCCTATAATGCGACAATCATGTTAGTGATTTGGTTGCTGATATGATATATTCGTATTTCCCCCCCTTTCTTTTTCCATTTATGGACTCGGAGGACCTTCTATTTGCAATGGGCCTAACATCTTTTTGATTGATTAGGTTTATTTATCGGTATTAATCCACTAACCTGCTGTATTCCGTTCCACTTATTTCAATCTATTTAAACCAAGTTGAACTTATTGCTTCTTCCTGCAAAAACTGGTAATCTTGTATAGACATTAAATTTTATTAATATAGGAAAAGGTAGAGTAAACTTAGAAAATAGCAAACAACTTTATTCTAGAATTTCCTTTTTGGTCAAACACTTTGGTTGGTTATTCTTTGTTGGTTTCGCTCATAATTAATCTAGAATGACATTCTATTAAGTTTATTGGTTTGTCAAATTCCACAAATAAATACTTACTCTTGACTACTTTCTTTGATGCATGTGAAACAAATTTGGGGCATCGCCTTTGAGGTCCAATTGGGTTCTTACCCCATTGCATTTTATAACGGGCCAATGAGGCCAGCCGCCTCGAGTCAATTATTTCGAAGAAGGAAATCATTAGCGAGAGTGGATTAAAGTCCTATCATTTGAAGCAGCTACAACACCCCAAAGTCTTATTTATTATTTTTGATTATTTACTTATTGTTGTGTTTATTTATTTATTTATTTATTTTCTTATTTATTCATTGGGCCTTGAAGCCAAAGTTGTACTTGATACAGATGAAGCAAGACTCACGCTAAAGGCTCGAAAATATAGAATTAGGACAGGTGAAAATGGGTCGAAAACCCAACTAGACTAGGAAAGGTTTCATTGATTCGGGCCCAATGGCCTAAATCACTACTTCTCCCTTTCCCCCTTTTTCTTTTGCTTACTTGTTTTACGTGTTTTCTTGCAAAGCTAGTTAGATCCCTAACTAAGTCGCTAAAAAACTGATTTTGCAAAAAACTTTTTTCCTTAAATCAACTATTTTTCCAACAAATTGATTTTTTGAAGTTAATCAAAAGAGTGTTTTCAAACAAATCGGATAACCGCATGTTAGCGGATATTTTAGGTGCCTAACACCTTCCTAAAATGTTAATAGGAACCGCTTACTCAGAATCTTCAAAACTTAAAACGATTTTCCTGTTTTGAATCGTCTAAGTATTTTACAAAGGTTTCTTAATTCTTTTTCAAAATTAAGTGGCGACTCTTTCAAAAGTCAAAATTTCTCTGCAAAATAGAAATGGTGACTCTGCTGGGGAGTTTTGAACTAGGTTCTAACCAATTTTCTTCTTTTGATTAACTATTTATGTGTTTATATGCTTCGATTTTGTAAAGTTTAACTATCGCATCTCATGGCATATTCCTATATTATTTAAACTGTTTTGGGGTTTCGTGGGTATCTCGACCCCTACTGATCAATTCCAAAAATATGTGGAAAATACAAAAAGTTTATTAGCATGTGAGTCGTCTGATGGCTGTTTGTATTTTCAAACTCAAGTTATCCACTTGAGAACTGGTTTTCAAACCTACTCTAGACACCAAGGATAGAACGAAACCAAAACCCTATTTTAGGCATGAGCCTAGGACAACCCAATACCCGAGCGGGGTATTGGGCCCATTAGAAAACCTGCCCTACATTTATTGACCTCGAGTTAATTACAGACGAATAATATTTATGTGTTGAAAAAAAATACATGCTTTTCTAAATTCAATCCATTATCCTTTGGGTGTCAGGAAAAAACTTGATTTGCTTACTTTTGTAAGAAGAATTGAAGCAACATAAGCAAGTCATCTAAGGCACAGTTTTAACGTCAACGGATGTCACCAATAAAAGAAGTGGACGAGGAAAAGAAGGCAAAGGTAGATGAAGGAGCCTTCAGTAGCTAGTTTTTCTATTTCCCTTGCGCGGGAACTTATCCTCTTTCATGTTTTTTCCCTTTTCCCCCTAAAGCTTGTATCCCTCTTTGGTTATCTTTTGTAGGCATTTATGTCCTTTTCGTGTCTATATAAGTTGAGGGATAATGGATTGACTTTAAGGAAACATATATTTTCTTCAAAATCGTTAGGCCTGAACCCTTGGCTCAAAAAGGGTCACCCCAGTTAGGATACATTATAATGTTTTGTGTAATATAACTGTCTTGTGTGCTTGTTTGGATCAAAAGCAAGTTTATCCGCTATGCTCCTATGGATGAATTTGCCTATGACCCAAGCAAATCAATGTGGTTATTTCCTGTCAAATATTTTGCATTACTTATCATATACGAAAACTGACACATCTACCTTTGAGTTGTTTTACTTTACAGATAATAGAAATTACTCCATGCTAATATAAGCTGGCAGAACATCTCTACTTCACCTAATCGAAAGCGCACAAAATTCCATCCTCTGACCATCATTCAAAAATGACAGGAAATGATGAAGAAAGCAAACTGACTATCTGGGACAATGTGATAACGAAACATAATGAGATAATTGCGGAACTTGCAAGAAAGTTAGAAATGCTTCAGGAAGAAATAAATCGCACTTGGGATTTGGATAACTAGGCCATCACCGTCAATGCTCCCACACCGAAAGGACACGGGACTCCACTCCAAATTCCTCCCCTCAGCACCCCTACTCTTTGGGATCATCCAAATAACGTATCGTTCGTCTCTACTCCTCCATTTGTCCAAAATATCAATCATGAAAATAACCCAGATGCCTACCCTCCGCAAAATCCATCTTTAACCCCACTGAACCTGTCTCCAAATCCATTCCCAAATCCTCAAAACACATTTTCAAATCAACAAAATGCATTCCCAAATCCGCAAGATTCACTCTCAAACCCACAAAATACGTCAAACCTACCTTCGAATCCACCAAATTCATTTCCAAATCCGCAAAATCCTTCTCAAATTCCACCAAACCACTCTGAAATTCCACAAAACCTTTCTAATTTTCATAACGTCCGCCCCACCCACCAACCTACTTCATTTCATCCATAAAATCAAGTTTCCCTTCCAAATCCTCTCCATGCCATTATATCCCCTGATATTTATAATCCTCTTCCTAATCTCGAGATGGACCATTACAAGGAGAAGAAGAAAGAGTGGAGGACTGAGCATGAAATAAAGTTGCTAGCTATGAATGAAGAGATCATGAGGATCAAAGAATCTTATGGAGTGAGGGACCATGAAGGTTTAGGGTATGATGATTTATGTATTCACCCTGGAATAGATCTACCAGAAGGGTATAAGGTCCATAAATTTGAATTGTTCGATAGCACCGAAAATCCAATGACCCATCTGAGAAGGTATTGTGATCAAATGGTGGGGGTAGGGAAAAATGAGGCGTTATTGATGTGTTTATTCAGCCGAAGTTTAGATGGCGAAGCCTTAGAGTGGTTCATGTCTCAGGAACTGAAAAGATGGACTGGTTGGAAAGCATTGGCCAAGGGTTTCCTTGACAGGTTCGCATTTAATATTGAGATAGTCCCTGACCGATACTCACTAGATCGGATCAAACAAAAGAATAATGAGTATTTTCGAGACCTCGCCTTTTGTTGGAGAAAAGAAGGTGCTAAAGTACAACCTCCCATGTCTGAGAAAGAAATAGTATCAATTTTCTCTCACGCACAGGAAGGATAATTTTATATCAGGATGGTATCCGCGGTCCGAGCAACTTTCTCATATTTAGTAAAGATTGGTAAATCGTTAGAGGAAGGCATCCGAACAGGAAAAATTGCCAAAACCCCAACATCATCTGAATCTTCCGCATTCCTAAAGAAGAAAAGAGAGGATGCGACTGCAGTCTCTACTAATTCTATTGATAAGTTAAAGAGGAAATTCAAGCCTAGGAATATTCTTTCCTCATCATCGTCATCAACCTTTCAGCCTGTATTCTACGCTCAACCCTAATGTCAAGCTCCAATTCCAAATATTTTATCCCAGTGCCAAGTTCCACAGCCAAATTATCAGCCTCATACTCAAGCTACTTTTCCAAATAACCAAGTAAACGTCCAAACGTCTCCAAATTATCATCAAGTTCCTCCTCCTGTAAATCAGAACCATTATAACCCTCCACGTCCGAACTTCGAAAAGAAATCTCCACAAAACTTCACATTGCTAGATGAACATCGTACCCAGCTCTTCGAAATATTAATGAAAACTGGTTATTTGTAACCGATCCAGCGGGGCACAGCACAGAGGATTGTATTAACTTGAAACATAAGATCCAAGATTTGATCGATCAAAAGGTCATCACCCTTCAGTCACCAACACTAAATATTAACAGTTATCTATTGCCTAACCATGAGGGACCTACAGTTAACATGATTGAAATAGAGGGTGAATGGACGTCTAGCAAGGCCATCACTAAGGTAAATTTAGAAGGACTCAAATGAAAAGAAGAGATGGAAAAGATAGAGAAAGTTGTGGCCTCCTTAAGTATAATGCCTCAGAAAATGGGTCCCGGAGCATCACACGGTGCTTGAGGCTACGAGTAGCCCCAAGCTAACCTTTTGAGCCATTTTCATTCAGTTCAACACAAATCAATGGGGTTTCCATAAATAAACCTCAAATATCAACAGAGTAATCATCATCCAAGAATAAAAGAATTTTAGAAAGATAACAAAATACGACTTATTAGTCAACTCCCAACATCTATACAAGTCTGATAAGCCTCTAAGAAAATCAATAAAACCAGCGAGCCATTGAGACATGCCCCAACTGACTCATACTCAGTTATCAAATGTAAACAATTTTGTGAAATCAATACCAGACATCACGTCCTCGAAACATGAGGACTCACCACAACAGAGGATGTAGAACAGCGTGCTTAAAGAATCACTGTCGAACCTAGAATTGAGCACCTGAACCTACATTCCGAGAAAATATAGCCCACATCCAAAGATGTGGGTCAGTACTATGGAAAGGAACCAAGTATATGAGGGTGTATACAATTTTATAAACATCATCATCATAAATATTTATAAGAAATATGCAGGATGTATGAAAGACTCACATAGCCCGAAGAAAATCATCATAATCATGAGAGGATGAAACTAGTATAATAACACATATGAGTCATCATATAATTTGTCAATCACTTTCAGTTCATCAAGAATATCAATTCTCATAATGTAAATATTATTTAAATCTTTTGAAAGAATAACTTTCACAATTTCACTTTCAAATCACTTCACCGTTCACCATAGACACAAGGAAACTCACACACACTGGGAGATCCTATAACCAGCATAAACCATGTGAGCTACATGGAGTCCAACGTACAACCCACGTTGGGGAGAGCCATCCTATCCTTGCCATCGGAGTAGGACTATCGATATCAAATCCACATAAACTAGTGATCACTCTATAAATTATCCTTAGGCTCACTCCTACGGGGCACATAATTCTAAGGAAGTAAGGTCGCTTTATACCTCCCACTCGGTGCTAAAGATTTCTCCCGGACTTAGCTCAGATCATTTCAAAGACAATCCACAACAAAATGCTGTCAGTAATATATAAATATACATCGGGAGCCATTATGTTTCCCATCTATAAAAATCAATCACGTTGTAGATTTCTTTCACACTCGAGTTCAAAACAACTCCATTAAGACCAAAAGGTCAAATCAGTCAAAATATCTCAAATATTCAACATCAACGTGCTTATAACACACACTTTCTCAAAAAAATACAATTTCTAATGGGGATTCACGACCCAAATATCAAAATCATGATAAATATCATTCAAGATTCATGCTTTATATCTCCACACATGTAAATTCATCTTTCAAAATCATAAACATCAAGATTTCATAATAATCATCATAAGATATGGGTTCATGCTTCAAATTTTTAAAAATCAAATAAAAATCATGCCTTTGTAAAGAAAATTACTTTTGGGCACAAGAATGAAAGAGAGTTCCTATTGAAAAACCCCACATACCCTGAATGATGAACTTTAGATCGATAGTCGTTTTTGAGATTTTAATCTTGCCTTTGAATGATGGTTCTTGGAGTTCTTGAACTTGGAACTTGGAATCTTGAATAAATTTGCAGAATTAATGGTGAACTTTGGAGGTTCTTGAAGTTCTTGAACTGGGAACTTGGAATCTTGAATAAATTTGCAAAATTAATGGTGAACTTTGGAGGTTCTTGAAGTTGGATGTAGGAGCTTAGGTTTTTCTTTTTGAGGGAATTTGATGAAATATAACATATAATTCTTCTAATAGGCTTTAATATAGGGTTTGGATGGATTTTGGGTGAGGGTGAATGACCAAAACGCCCCTAAAAATCAAATAATTCTCAAATTTGTCCTTTGGTGGACTATTTTGATAGTCTGAAGTAGATCAACCATAACATTTTACTCCGATATCCAAATTGGATGAAACTAATTTCATTAGAAAGAGGACTCTCATATCTTTCCGTTGATATATAGTATCTCACCCAGATCATTGTGTACGAGGAGTTATGATCATTTGAAGTTGACCCAAAATTTTTCTTTTGATAGGCTGAAGTAGATCGACCATAACTTTTTGCTCCGATAGTCAAATTTGATGAAACCAATTTCATTGGAAAGAGAACTCGCAGAGATTTCCATTGATATATAGTAGATCACCCAAATTATTATGTACAAGGAGTTATGATCATTTAAACTTGGACAAAAAAATACGCCAGGCCTCAGTACTTTTTCCTGCACGTTTTTCTGTTCACTACTATTCACGGTTCGATCGGAATGTTCATAACTCGTAGCTTGGGTGTCCGTTTTGGATGATCCACATATCGTTGGAAAGATTATTCGATACTCTACGCAATGGGTGATCATAATCTAAGACATTCTACACGAAAAATTTATAATTAATTTTAGAAGATAGAACCCAACACGTTTACACATAAAATTTCAACAAAAAATTTCCTGGGGTATTACACCATCCCTCCCTTGGAAACATTCATCCTCGAATGATGCTAGACATGCCACAATTAGATAGGGAATAGAGCATATAGCTGAAACCATTCATTAGACTCATCACCATATCATTTCTCACTCCGAATGCAACATAGAATGCATAAATTCAACAAACTACAACTGAACACATAATAAATGACAGCTGAACTGCTGCAACTTTTATCAAAAGTGCTTGATTTAGGAAAGTAAGGTACCTTCGGCTTGATCGGAGTTCGCAGAAAATAGGTGCGGGTACTTGGATCGCATATCCACCTCAGCTTCCCAAGTTACACCCTTAACAGATTGGTTTCGCCACAATACCTTGACCAAGGGAACTTCTTTGTTCCTTAGTCTTCGGACACTGAAATCAAGAATCTCAATAGGAATCTCATCAAAAGAAAGATTTTCTTGAATGTCAGTACTCATAGAGGAATCCACTACCACAGTATCGCTAGTATGCTTTCTAAGCATGGAGACATGGAATATTGAATGAACAGAGGACAATTTGGAAGGCAACTTGACCTCATAAGCTACCTTACCAACATGTCTAAGAATTTTGTAAGGACCAACATAACGGGGACTAAGCTTCCCCTTCTTTCCGAATCTCTTCACCTCCTCCCCCCCTCATGGGTGAAATTTTCAGATACACTAGGTCACCAACTTTAAACTCAAGGTCTCTCCTTCTAACATCCGCATATGACTTCTGACGACTCTGCGCAGTTTTCAACCTTTCCCTAATCAACTTAACTTTTTCCATAGCCTCAAATACCGAATTAGGACCACTCACAGCCACTTCACCCACCTCGAACCAACCTATGGGTGATCTACACTTCCTCCCATATAAGGCTTCAAATGGAGCCATACCTATACTAGAGTGGAAACTGTTATTGTAAGGAAACTCTATCAACGGTAAGTGATCATCCCAACTTCCCTTAAAGTCAAGTGCATAAACTCTCAACATATTCCTCTAAGGTCTGGATGGTCCGATCAGCCTGACCATCGGTCTGCAAATGAAAAGCAGAACTCAAAAGCACTTGGGTACCAAGACCCTTCTGAAAAGCTTTCTAAAATTGTGAAGTGAACTGAGTACCCCTATTCGAAATGATAGACAAGGGAACTCTATGTAGTTTGACTAGCTCTCGGATATACAATCTAGCATAATCCTCAGCAGTATATGAAGTATGAACAGGCAAGAAATGAGCAGACTTAGTCAATCTATCAACCACAACCCAAATAGAATCATGATGGCGTCGGGAAGGAGGTAAACCAATCACAAATATATTTATCTCTTTCCACTTCTAGGTAGGAATACTAAACTCTTTCATCATACCACCAGGTCTTTGGTGTTCAACCTTAACCTGTTGGCATGTTGCATACTTAGCTACAAACGCTGCTATATCTTTCTTCATGCCACTCCACCAATAGATTTCCCATAAGTCTCGATATATCTTGGTGGCACCAGGATGAATAGAATATCGTGCCCCGTGCGCTTCAGCCATAATCCTCTGTCTCAGATCATCAACATTCGGGACACACAATCTATCCTGCAATATCAACACACCATCTCCTCCTTGGAAGAAAACCTCTACTTTTTGGTCCTTGACTGACTCCTTCAGTTTGACCAAACTAGCATCTAAGTATTGCTTTTCCTTCACTTCCGAAACCAAGGAGGATTCGGAACTACTCTGAACCCCCTATAATACCTTCAGCAGAGTCAAACAGCCTAACCCCCAATCTAGCCAAATGATGTACATCACGAGCCAACTCTTTCTTTCCTTCTACCACATGCGAAGCACTACCCATGGACACTCTACTTAGGGCATCCACCACAACATTAGCCTTGCCAGGATGGTAAAACACACTCATATCATAGTCCATTAACAATTCTAACCATCGTCTCTGCCTAAGATTCAATTCTCTCTGGGTAAACACATACTGCAGACTCTTATGATCAGTGAAAACATCAACATGAACACCATACAAATAGTGTCTCCAGATTTTCAAAGCAAACACAATAGCAGCCAACTCAAGGTCATGGGTGAGGTAATTTTTCTCATTGGGTTTCAACTGTCTAGAAGCATAAGCTATCACCTTACCCTTCTACATCAATACTCAACCCAACCCAACTCTCGAAGCATCACAGTACACCACAAAACCATCAACACCATTAGGCAAAGTCAAAATAGGGGCTGAAGTGAGTCAAGTCTTCAACTCCTGAAAACTCTTCTCACAAGATTCAGACCACAAGAACTTCACTTTGTTTTGGGTCAACCGAGTCATAGGATACGCTATAGAGGAGAAACCCTCAACAAAACGGCGGTAGTAGCCAGCTAAACCCAAGAAACTTCAGATATTAGTTGGAGAAATAGGTCTAGGCCAATTTCTAATAGCTTCAGTCTTTTGGGGATCAACTCTAATACCCTTGGAAGAAATAATATGACCCAGAAAAGCAACTGAACTTAGCCAAAACTCACACTTACTGAACTTGGCAAACAACTTGTGATCTCTAAGGGTTTGCAAGACAATTTAGAGATGATCAGAATATTCATCCTCTCTATTCAACATAGCAGACCTACACTCCTTAACCACATAACTAGACACTCCAGTCACAAACTTACTCATACTAGCCCAATTATCATCCACTAAGTTAGGAGCATACTTGGCCAACTGATTGAACTTTAGACAGTATGCCCTAACAGTCGTAGAGCTCTGTCACAGGTTCATAAACTGTTCCACCTTCACCTCCCTCATCTCCAAAGGGAAAAACTTATCCAAGAATGTATCTTGGAACTCTTGCTAAGTTGTAGGGATAGCTCCCTCACCTCTACCTTTCCTCCAAGAAACAACCCAGTCATAAGCAAGGTCTTTCAACCTATATGCAGCCCACTCCATACTATGTTCCTCAAATACATGCATCACCTGAGTAATCTTCCGCACCTCCTCTAAAAACAACCGTGGATCCTCATCAGACTTGGACCCATAAAATTCTAGCAAATTCATCCGCATAAAGTCACGGATCCTAGCAGCAGTTGAATTACCTCCCTGCTACTGTGGAGTCGGGGTTGGGTTGGCCTGAATATTTGCAGTAATAGATTAGGCTAGCGCTTGAAAGGCTACCCAAAATTTAGTATGAGACACGTTTTCATTTAATGGATCAGCGGATTGAGGTTGCTGACCATTATTATTTCTTCTCGCTCGACGTGGAGGCATATTTCTGAAAAATGAGAGCATGAATCAATAGCAGAGAGAGATAATTTAAGCACGACAGACTTTTGAAAGAAGAATCACACTTTTTCCTAAAATATCTTGTAGCCTCTTCCTCATAGATGTGGCACGCTACACACTAATGATCAAGACTCTACTTAATGCGGCTTGTCAGACTCCCTAGGACACCTTAAAACCTTAGGCTATGAGACCAAGTTTGTAACGCCCCAAAAAAACGGGTCCCGAAGCGTCACATGGTGCTTGAGGCTACGAGTAGCCCCAAGCTAACCCTTTGAGCCATTTTCATTCAGTTCAACACAAATCAACGGGGTTTCCATAAATAACCCTCAAATATCAACAGAGTAATCATCATCCAAGAATAAAAGAATTTTAGAAAGATAACAAAATATGACTTATTAGTCAACTCCCAACATCTATACTAGTCTGACAAGCCTCTAAGAAAATCAATAAAACCAGCAAGCCATTGAGACATGCCCCAACTGACTCATACTCAGTTATCAAATGTAAACAATTCCATGAAACCAATATCAGACATCACGTCCTCGAAACATGAGGACTCACCACAACAGAGGATGTAGAACAGCGTGTTCGAAGAATCACTGTTGAACCTGGAACTGAGCACCTGAACCTACATTCTGAGAAAATGTAGCCCACATCCGATGATGTGGGTCAGTACCATGGAAAGGAACCGAGTATATAAGGGTGTATGCAGTTTTATAAACATCATCATCATAAATATTTATAAGAAATATGCAGGATGTATGAAAGACTCACATAGCCCGAAGAAAATCATTATAATCATGAGAGGATGAAACTAGTATAATAACACATGTGAGTCATTATATAATTTGTCAATCACTTTCAGTTCATTAAGAATATCAATTCTCATAATGTAAATATCATTTAAATCTTTTGAAAGAATAACTTTCACAATTCCACTTTCAAATCACTTCACCGTTCACCATAGACACAAGGAAACACACACACTGGGAGATCCTATAGCCGACATAAACAATGTGAGCCACATGGAGCCAAACGTACAACCCACGTTAGGGAGAGCCATTCTATCCTTGCCATCGGAGTAGGACTATCGATATCAAATCCATACAAACTAGTGATCACTATATAAATCAGCCTCAGGCTCACTCCTACGGGGGCACATAATTCTAGGGAAGTAAGGTCGCTTTATACCTCCCACTAGATGCTAAAGATTTCTCCTGGACTTAGCTCTGATCATTTCAAAGACAATCCATAACAAATGAATTTCAGTAATATATAAATATACATCGGGAGCCATCATGCTTCCCATCTATCAAAATCAATCACGTTGTGGATTTCTTTCACACTCGAGTTCAAAACAACTCTATTAAGATCAAAAGGTCAAATAATTCAAAATATCTCAATATTCAACATCAACGTGCTTATAACACATACTTTCTCAAAAAAACACAATTTTTCCAATGGGGATTCACGATCCAAATATCAAAATCATGATAAATATCATTCAAGATTCATGCTTTATATCTCCACACATGTAAATTCATCTTTCAAAATCATAAACATTAAGATTTCATAATTATAATCATAAGATATGGGTTCATGCTTCAAATTCATAAAAATCAAATAAAAATCATGCCTTTGTAAAGAAAATTACTTTTGGGCACAAGAATGAAAGAGAGTTCTTGTTGAAAAACCCCACATACCTTGAATGATGAACTTTAGATCGATACTCATTTTTGAGATGTTAATCGTGCCTTTGAATGATGGTTCTTCGAGTTCTTGAACTAGGAACTTGGAATCTTGAATAAATTTGCAGAATTAATGGTGAACTTTGGAGGTTCTGAAGTTCTTGAACTAGGAACTTGGAATCTTGAATAAATTTACAGAATTAATGGTGAACTTTGGAGGTTCTTGAAGTTGGATGTAGGAGCTTAGGGTTTTCTTTTTGAGGGAATTTGATGAAATATAACATATAATGCTTCTAATAGTCTTTAATATAGGGGTTGGACAGATTTTGGGTGAGGGGGAATGACCAAAAAGCCCCTAATTTGATGAAATATAACATATAATGCTTCTAATAGTCTGTCCTTTGGTGGACTGTTTTGATAGTCTGAAGTAGATCAACCATAATATTTTACTCCGATATCCAACTTGGACAAAACTAATTTCATTAAATGGAGGACTCTTATATATTTCCATTGATATATAGTATCTCACCCAGATCATTGTGTACGAGGAGTTATTATCGTTTGAAGCTGACCCAAAAATTCACTTTTGATAGTCCGAAGTAGATCGACCATAACTTTTTGTTCCAATAGACAAATAGGATGAAACTAATTTCATTGGAAAGAGGACTCGCAGAGATTTCCGTTAATATATAGTAGATCACCCAGATTATTATGTACAAGGAGATATGATTGTTTAAAATTGGAAAAAAATACGCCAGGCCTCAATACTTTTTTCTGCACGTTTTTCTGTTCACTACTATTCACGGTTCGATCGGAATGTTCATAACTCGTAGCTCGGGTGTCCGTTTTGGATGATCCACATATCATTTGAAAGCTTATTCGATACTCTATGCAATGGTAGGTTATAATATAAGACATTCTACACGAAAAATTTATAATTTATTTTAGAAGATAGAACCCAACACGTTTACGCATAAAATTTCAATGAAAAATTTCCCAGGGTATTACTTTAAGTAAGGATTTGGAAGGAATTATTGAGCTTGTTATGGTCCTAGAAAAAGCATTTAAGCATGGAATAGAGTACCATCCAAGAAAATAAGATGAGATCGAATGATGATGGTTTTGGGGATAGGATAGGAAATCAGTTCGAGGGATACAATGCAGTATCAGAAGAATTTTCAAAACACAGTGGGGTAAAGAAGGTTGCACTAGGAGAGGCTTTACAAAATTGAACTTCCACCCGGCTCCTAATTCATCGCCCGTCGCAGTAGATAGAAAGACAATTACTAATAGTTTTTAAAATCGGTCATGATCCGGAGGAGGCCCCGTCACCCACCCTTTTTTTGTCTCAAAATTTCATTTCACAACTTTTAAAAAGGCATGGGCCCATATTTGTGTGGGTCAGAAGCCATAGTTTTTATTTATTTTCCAAAAGGCCTCCCTTCATTTAAGAAGTTTTTTTAAAATATGACTATCTAGCATGGTTTATTTTGGTAGCAATAATTTAAAAACCTTCCAATGTCATGTCATGTCAAGGGTGAGACGAACAAGGCGAAGGAAATATTGATGAACAGAAAAGGTGATTAGGAGCAGTTAGTAGTGGATATTGAGGAATGTGAAAATCAAAAGAAGCCCAACCTGGAGGAGCCCTAATCCTACCTGAGATGGATGGTCAAGAGTAGACCAAACCAATGAATTCTGATGCGGTAAAGATATATCATACTTGAAAGATGTTATATTTTTTGTTTATTGGCTTATTTGTAATCGCCTTTATAATAGTATCAATTTTATGATGTGTAATTGCCTAGAATCCTTTTCCTTTATGTACGAACTATGTCTGACCTGAATTCCCAAGAAAGGGATACGTAGGCGGCCTATGTCAGCTTCGGTTAACCCACTAATTTCTTTTGTATATCCCTAGCATAGTCTTGAACTATGTTTGTCCTGATTTCTGCTTCAACGGGATACGTAGGCTCCCCAATGGCTCAGTCATATCACCCCAGGAAATGGAAACTGGGGCAAAATTTTTGAGAAGGAATCTGAAAAATTTACAAGACAATATCGACATCCAACAAAGAGAATGAAGATCAGCAAAGACTTCAGATCCACTTAAGATGATATCATCTCGGACTACTTTAAACTGGGGCAGAAATTTTGAGGAGGTTCTCAAAATTTCCACTAATATATTGAAATATATTTCAAATTCCCCAACAGTAAAGGTCGAAGTTGAGGTTGGAGAATCACCACCTGTGATAAAGTCTAGGAATATTAAATCTCCATCTTTGATAAAACTTCTGGTAAAGAGCCTCGATGATGCTGAATCCCTAGCAATCCTCCGTCAAACGTCGAACATTCAAAAAGATGGTCGTTGGAATAGTACCTGGCATGACTGGCAGAAATTTTCTAAAGTTTTATAGAAGCTTTCCAAACTATTTTTTAAAATTTAAGACTACTTTCAAAAATCTTCATAAATTTTTTAATTAGTATTTGCCCAGACATCAATTGGGACGGAGAGTCAGGGGTGGAGGTCCCAGCATGACAAAGCACCCGAAAGATGGTGTGGAGCAAATCAAGGATCGAAGAAGGTCAATATGGAGTAATTTCATTCAAACTAATTATTTTTCTGTGGATGCAGGGATCAAAACACAAAAATGGGAGTCTCTTTCAAAAAATATTGAACAAATTGGGAGCCACAACAGAGCATTAATGCCCAAGAACGATATTTTAGGGTAGCCCTAAAAATAGTTTTAATACCCATTTCTTAAGGACCTTTTGATTTGTCCATCTCATTTCTTGAGATCATGGGCGACAAACAAAAGCGCCTTGTCTTCTTCACAAATATTGTGTTTAGAAGTTTCCTAAAAGTAGTCGCTAGTAAAAGCAACTTTGTGGCTACTAATCGTCTACCTTAGGTACAGGTACATGTAGAAAGCAAGACGCTGACAAATGAAGTCAGGTAAAATTATTTTAAAATTTGCCGCAAAGGCCATTACATAGCATTGTCGCAAAGGCCATTACATATCATTGCCGTGAGGGCCATTGTATATCATTGCCACAAAGGCCATTACATATTATTGCCGCAAAAGCCATTACATATCATTGTCGCAAAGGCCATTACATATCATTGCCGCGAGGTCCATTGCATATCATTGCCGCAAAGGCCATTACATATCATTGCCGCAAAGGCCATTACATATCATTGCCGCGATGTCCATTGCATATCATTGCCACAAAGTCTATTACATATCATTGCCACAAATGCCATTAAATATCATTGCCAAAAGATCCATTGCATATCATTGTCGCAAAGGCTATTACATATCATTGCTGAAAAGGCCATTACATATCATTGCCGCAAAGGCCACTGCATATCATTGCCGCAAAGGCCATTGCATGTCATTTCCGCAAAGGCCATCTCATACCGTCGCCCCAGAAGGCATTCAATATCTGTTGACGCGCTAGACACAATGCTGGTATCGAGGATATCATCATCATTAAATATTTGTTGATGCTCTAGACACAACACTGACGTCGAGGATATCATCAGCATCAATCTATCATTGACGTGCTAAACACAACGCTGGCATTGAGCATATCATCATCTTTTCATGAATTAGCATCTGAATGCATCGAGAGCACAAGATTTGAAGGGACACCTTTAAGCCGCTATCTAAGGATGAATGATATATAAGATTTCCTAGAAATTGACAATTTGAGGGTCATCTATAAGTCATATTATTTGAAATAGGAAAGTGTGCAAGATCACCTATGAGTTGATAGCCTGTAGGTCATCCATAAGCCACAACAACATCCTAACCGAATAGTGTGCAAGATCACCCAAAAATTGATAGTTTAAAGGTTATCCATAAGTCACAACTAAATCCTTATCGGAGAATATGCAAGATTATCAAATTGATACATCCAAGGGTTCTTTATAAGCCGCGTCATAGCTAAGATCGATTATGTGCAGGATTACCCAAAGACTAACATTTTGAGGGATTATCTATACGTCATATTATATCCAACGTCGGATAATATGCAGGAACACCTGAAAGCTATAGATTGGAGGGGTATTTGTAAGCCATCTCTTATCCAAAGTTGGATAATGTGTAGGATTACCTAAAATCTAGAAATTCAAAGCATATTTGTAAGTCACCTCGTATCCAGCATTAAATAATGCGTAAGATTATCCAAAGATTAACAATTTAAGGAAAATTTATAAATCGATCATCGGCTATAACCGGAGAGGTCATCTTTCCACATACAACAAGTGATATAGGTAACCAAAAGGATTGCCACACCAGCATAAGATTACACGATTGTAGGGACCGTTCTGAAAAAAGTATCATCGTGTCTAAAAGGGCCACCCCACTCTGAAGGCATATTCAACCGACAAATGTCATAATTATACAACAACCAAGAGGATTGTTGTATTTTTTATTTCCAGTTATTTCATTCCAAACAGGTACATGGAAAGATGACTTCGCTTCTTAGAAAGCAACTCACGTGGAGATATCGTAAAAAACTATATGCCTCTTTTTTGAATTACGTTTAGCACTAACAATTTTGTTTGAGATATTATCGAGAGCATCCGAGAGGATGAAAATCTCAAATCAAAACCACAGGTGCGGATGACTCCAAAAAGGATGCAGCACAACATGGAACTCTTTCTCAGCAGCAAAACGGGACATAGTCTAGAGAGGAATATCAAGATCTCTAGACGCGAGCTAAATAGTGATCACCACCACCATCTAACCATGCCTCTATTAGAAGGCATGTGGGTATTTTTGGATATTCCGGTCTCAGCCTTACCTCTGGGATGTTTTCTTAACTCATACCGAGGGGAACTTTCTTTTTCTTGCAAATTCGGGTGACAACATACTTAGAGTTTTGGAAATTATGCCCGGGTAAATTCTTACCTATGGATGTGAAAATCTCCACATTCATGGTTAAGAGGTTAAAAGACTCTTTTTCACAACTCGATCAACTTATCACTCATCTGGAGCCAAAGATCGTCTAAAATAAAAGACTATCTTTTCTGCCGAGTCGAACTACAAGCAGTCTAATTCCCTAAAATCTTGGGGATATGTAGGCCGAGATTTATGTAAAAAACTTGACTGCATTCCAACCTCCCCCCTAATCCCTTCATTCCCTAGTTTCTCGGTTTTATCAAAAAACTCTAAAATCGAGATAACTTGTGAATTTTTAGAAAATCATGCTCAAAATCAAGCTTTATGAACTACAAGTGGCCTGAATTCTCATGAAACTTGAGATATGTAGGAAACCTAATACCGACTTTCGGCCATAACCCCATGAAACTCGTGCGAAAAACCAACCTCTCTTAAATACAAATTTGTGGTCGAACAAAAATTAGGAACGTCAACCTCTCTTTGCCCAGGATTACTTGCATCCATCCTACCGAAAGGGAGAGGGCAGTTGTTGACACCTAATTTTTGCCCTCCACAACTTCATTTAATCTCGAGTTTTTTTGATTTTCAAATAAAATCACAACAATTATTTTTCCAAATAAATACATTTTAAAATAGGTATTTGGGCTAATTTTTTCATTTAAGTGATAATTATATATTTTCATATTTGCATATACGAGATTTTATAAATGATGTCATTTAAATAAACATTTTTCATCACATTGGGCTTTAAATTAAGGATTATTTCAAAAATAAATAAATAATTAAAGTCTTGATTTAAACAAATTTATTCTCAAATAATTTATTTGGATATATATTTATTTAATTTTATTAAATCAAGAAATTTGGGATTGAAAGAGCTATTAATTCATATCGAGATTTATTTTAATTTAGCTAATCTATTGAATTTGACCATAATTGAAACTAAATGGGCCATAATTGCAATTCAATTGGTCAATTGACTTTTGATTTGGTTAAAATTTAAATAGAATTAATTGAATTAAAATTGATGTTATATTTCTAAGTAATCCCACAATCTACCCAATACCCAAAAACTGGACCAATTTAACGACCCAAATCGATGGCCCAAATTTACATATCAGCAACTCCCTTTTAATTATTTAAAAAGGGATCAGGCCCAAATCTGTCTGCACCTACTCCGGCCCAAACACCCTTCCCCCTTATACTCCCTACCATCGTACACACACTAGCCAAACCCAAATAATAGGAATCGCAAATCGACCTCAAATCCGATGACTTCAACTTGTTCAATAGTGTCGACTCGATAAACCAATTCCACCAGCCCCAACCCTTTCATTTTCTCTTCACATGCATCCCACTCGAATTCGCGAGGAAGAACCTCAAAGCTTCTAGAAAAAAAGACTAGGTGTCATCTCCAATGGTTCAACCCCGCGATTCTCAGAGGATAAGGTACTAATTCATACAAAAGTGGGTGAATTTCATTAGTTTTGGGGGGCATATTTGTACTTTTCTTCTTCCTATTGGTTGAAAACAATTCAAAATTCTCCTAAGAATAAAAAATTCATACAAGTTTGTTAGCTAGAAATTTCTATCCGAAACTTGAATTCAAAAGATCCTATTTCTTAAGTCCCTAAAATATCCCAATCATTTTTACTATATAAGAACCCATTTTTTGTCATTGTAGGGCGGGTTTATTGACAAATTCGGAGAAGGCTAGGAAATTGGAGAGTTGGAAATTTTGGGGTCGAAGGAGGAGGATTAGAAACTTTTGGCTAGTTCAAAATTCGAGGTTGGTAATTTTAAAAGTAAAGAGTCTGTTTTGCTAAAAGTTTCTCATCCATTTTTCTGGGAAGCTAGTTGATTCATTGGGAGTTCCCAAGTCAACAACATAAGCTCCCAGCGGGGACAATTTTGCTGATGGCTCGAGTCCCATTTTGCTGCCCCGAAAGAGGTAAACACATGCTCGTCCCTCTTAATTTCATTGTTTGTGCTTCATCCACCTTTTATCCATAGAAGTAGTTATGTGTTTGTCATGAATGAGGTTGGATTTACTTGCTGTACATGGTCGTGATGGCTTTAGGTCTGTTTTGCAATTGTTTGTTTAGTCGAATCGATATGCACGCCATGAGTTTCGCTATCAACTATTTTAATTACTGTCTAATGATTAATGATTATTTTTAGGTTGTTTGCAAGTCTATAACATGAATCAATAGCTGGGATGTTGTCTAGTTTTTGATTTGGTTTTGATGAGGATTTAAAAGAGTTGTCTTGCCTTACTATTTGTCGACCCAGGAAGTTATGTTGGGTATGTTGTTGTGTATTTGAATATGATCTATGTTTTCATGTTCATTTTTCTGTTAGAAGTAAATGATGCATCTCTTTGAGCTATTTTATATTCGAATCGTCAAATGACCATGTGCTATGATTTAGGCACTGTTCCAACATCTGAACATTTACTCCTCACTATATTCAGACCAAATAAAACTCCTTTTTAGATCTTAGACAGTTCCTCCCTATCCCAGTCGCTTATTTTGTAGCCCAGATAATTTAAAAATGGTTATTTTTTTGCCTCTGAATATCTATAAGCTTTGTACAAGTGTTCTTACTTCTGAAAGATATAAGTAATCCCTATGACAATTTAAAAAACATATTAGGTATATTACTATACAACGTGCTATCTGTCTTCTTTGTGTGAGGTTATGTGATGAGACATTTATTTGTTGTTTAAGTGTTTTGCTGTCAAGTTATGTGTCATAACGTATTCCTAATTACAAAGGGTATTGCCTACATCGTACAGCTATATATAGCTCCAGGACGACTAAGTTTTGATGCAATATGTTTGTATCTCGATGGTATAGGATTCGAACCGACTTTTTCCTCTTACTGCACTGTTTTATATCAAATATATGCTCTATGTATGAAATCCTATAATGCGACAATCATGTTAGTGATTTGGTTGCTGATACCATATATTCGTATTTACCCCCTTTCTTTTTCCATTTATGGACTCAGAGGACCGTCTATTTGCAATAGGCCTAACATCTTTTTGACTGATTAGGTTGATTTATCGGTATTAATCCACTAACCTGCTGTATTTCGTTCCATTCATTTCAATCTATTAAAACCAAGTTAAACTTATTGCTTTTTCCTGAAAAAGCTGGTAATCTGGTATAGACATTAAATTTTATTAATACAGGAAAAGGTAAACTTAGAAAATAGCAAACAACTTTATTCTAGAATTTCCTTTTTGGTCAAACACTTTGGTTGGTTATTCTTTGTTGGTGTTGCTCATGATTAATCTAGAATGGCATTCTATTAAGTTTATTGGTTTGTCAAATTCCATAAATAAATACTTACTCTTGATTACTTTCTTTGATGCATGTGAAATGAATTCGGGGCATCTCGTTTGAGGTCCAAATGGGTTCTCACCCCATTGCATTTTATAACGGTCCAATGAGGCCAACCGCCTCGAGTCAATTATTTTTGAAGGAGGAAATCATTAGCGAGAGTGGATTAAAGTCCTATCATTTGAAGCGGCTATGAGACCCCAAAGTCTCATTTATTATTTTTGATTATTTACTTATTGTAGCGTTTATTTATTTATTTATTTTCTTATTTATTCATTTGGGCCTCGAAGCCAAAGTTATACTTGATACAGGTGAAGCGAGACTCGAGCTAGTGGCTCAAAATTATTGAATTAGGACAGGTGAAAATGGGTCGATATCCCAAATAGACTAGGACAGGTTTCATTGATTCGGGCCCAATGGCCTAAATCACTTCTTCTCCCTTTTTCCCTTTTTCCTTTTGCTTACTTATTTTACGTGTTTTCTTGTGAAGCTAGTTAGATCCCTAACTAAGTCGCTAAAAAACGAATTTTGCAAAAAACTTTTTTCCTTAAATCAACTATTTTTCCAACAAATTGATTTTTTGAAGTTAACCAAAAGAGTGTTTTCAAACAAATCTGATAACCGCATGTTAGCAGATGTTTTAGGTGCCTAACACCTTTCTAAAACGTTAATAGGAACCGCTTACTCAGAATTTTCAAAACTTAAAACGATTTTCCTATTTTGAATCGTCTAAGTATTTTACAAAAGTTTCTTAATTTCTTTTCAAAATTAAGTGGAGACTCTTTCAAAAGTCAAAATTTCTCTACAAAATAGTCATTACATTACACCGCAACATTAAATCAAGCGCTGTATGGGAGGCAACCCATGGGCTAGTTGGTGAAATCTGAGTACCCAACTTTGCCACATCCTGCCGCGACGTTAAATCAAGCATTGTGTGGGAGGCAACCCATGTTTTTGTACTTATTTACCTATAGGGTAATATGTTTGTTTGGTGTGCAGGGCTAAAGAGTTCAGAAATACCCAAAAAAGTTCAAAAAGTTTGGTCATACGGACTCTTTGCAAGTCGTACCACATGGTATGACTTGTGAGTAGGAGTCATATGGACCAGGAAGAAAAATTAGAATCAGGTAAAATTTTTTGGAATGGATACGATTCTCAGAATAAGTTGTACCTCAACGAATGACTCGTCACATTGAGTTGTATCCACTCCAGAACCTAGGTAAGGTCCCAGGTCTATATTAGTTTAAGAAATGACTTATAATCTTGGGTACAAGTCATACACACAACTCATACCCAAGCTTACCAAGTCAAGGTCACAAGTCAACCTATCCTAAAAATTGATTTTAAATAAAAACAAGTGCACCCGACGTGGACCCGATACTCGAAATGCACCCACCACCATTTTTGTGAAAATTACAAGATCCCAACACACAAATTACTTGAAAACAACTTAAATTAACTACCTTATTTCTCATATTGTTCATCTAACTCGAATTTAAGCATGAATTTGGAAGAATTTTAGAGAAATTAAAAGCAACCCTAATTTGCTCATTCAAGTGTTTGAACCTACTTTACTCTAGTTTTCAAGTTGAAATCATAAATGTGAATTGTTTCTAACTTACTTTAAGTTGATATTGCTTAGTTGTTAGATTTTTGAACCCTAGTTGTTGGTTTAGAGTTGAAAATAAAAATTGGGAGAGAAATGGGGTTTGGGTATTGCTACCATGTGTTGTCTTTTACTGAATTTGAGTAATATTTTTCTTAGATTGATAGTTAGTTTGGGTATTTCGAATTGGAGTCAAATTTTAAAGTTGGACTTCTACGTTACAGTGGATACAAGACTCCTTACGGCTCGTACCCACTGGTAATGGGGTTGTAATGGGACTCGTACCACTGAAAATATAGAAGTCTAACAAATTTAAAGTTCTAGAATGGATACAACTTTTATAAATGAGTCGTACTCACACCATACGACTCGTATGCTAAAATTGTACTGACCTAGAAGGAATAATATTTTATCAAAAAATATTTATGATCTGCTTAGGACTATTGGTAATGAGTCGTACCTTGTTGGTATGACTGGTACAACTAGTGAGCAATTATTCATGCACTGAGTATCATATGACTTCTTCATATGAGTCGTACCCAGTCGATATGACCTGTATCGCCCACTCATACCCTGAACAGAACATGCACACTGAACTTTAGCTTCTTATTTTTGTTTTGTTTTCTTTATTTATTTACTAATTAATGTGTTTTTATAGGTACTATCCTCCTAAGAACACACCAGCTTCTATGCAAGTGTCCAAAAAAGGCAATAAGAAGGTACCCACTACTAGTTCGAAATCAACTAGTTTTGAGTTCTCCATGTCATCCAACAGTAGTTGTAACTTATGTGAAGGCACGAAAAATGGTCAAGACTGCCCCAAAAAGGAAAAATACTGACAAGAGGAAAAAGGTTGCACCCTAGAGTAAACACCTTCACAAAGTCCAAGGAGAAAGAATCCAACTATCTCTCTTCCTCATACACCACTACCTTCTGATGGTAAAATCTAGTTTTGAGGATGTCCACCATACATAAGAGGTTAATGCTACCCCGATTGATCGACAAGACCCTCCATTTGTGCTTATCACTGCTATGGTGCCCATTGTTGAATGATGGGGGTACCCCAGGATGTAGAAGACTTTTAATAGTGGGTTGAGCAAACCTCGAGGTGAAAAGATCAAATGAGTGTTTTATCTAGAGTAGAGGTTGATGACTACAGGGATATTAGAGATACCCAGGTTTGAGTAGCACTTCAGGCAGTATGGCTTTGAGTAGATGATGAGAGCGACCAGAATGTGTAGTGTGGTATTGGTATGAGAATTATACAAAACATACAAAGGCAAACTTCAAAGACAATATCCATAAGGCTAATTGTGGAAAAAAGGTGAGCTTGTTGCTTCACTTACTATTTGGGGAGTACGGGTAGGCATTTCTCCACATATTATTGGTAAGTTCTTATATGGACTGGAGTATCAGCCTTTGATAAAAACTAAGGAAATGAACTATCGGATGGAGGAATGAGGAAGATCACTCAAAGGATGTTGGGTTCTAAGAAAAAGATGAAGTTCTTTAGATGGATTGTAGAGTAAATTGGTTCAAACGGACAAAATATTTTATGGGTAGTAGGAGGCCTAGGGGTGGTCTCCTAGAAGATTAAGAAGAATAACCTCAACTTTGAGGGTAAAGTATGGTGGACATTGGCCCAACACATGCTTTGTCCTACTACGAAGGATAATGTTCTGAACCTAGTCTGAGAAGCTATGACAGTTGGGTTCATATCCAGTTACGAGTTTGATATTGGTGAAATCTTAGCTCAGGAGTTAAGAGACTAAGTTGTAGTAGGTGAGAAGTCTCTATTGGCATACCCTTACATAATTACATAATTGTGTCTAGCTGTAGGAGTAGAAGAACTCTCAGGTATCGATGAGATGTTAGAGGCCATGAACATTACTAACTTAGGCCTTATTTATGATGTAACCAACCCTTTGGTCCAATAGGCAAGATAAGCAACAAATTTAATGGTGGATATGTTCCTGCAGAACGGTCAGGCTGAGACTGCTGAGGCAGCTAAGATGGGTGAACAGACAGAGACTATACAAACTGATGTCGCGGGTATTTTTAGTGCTCCTCCTTTGGTCCAGTCTATTTCACCTAGGCCAAGAGGTATGCCTTTTGGACTTATCATGATTTTGCAGGCAGTATTGGCTGAGGCCATGACCAAATTAGCAACACTGAAGGCTAAGGTGGGTGACATGGAAGGGGGCATGAAGCCCTAGCTTGACACATAGCTAATGAGTCTGGACAGACGAGTCTAAGAAAGACTTGATGTATTTGAGTTGAGGATCACACAATGGTCGAGTAGCGGACAGATACCTGATATTATTAGGATCAAAGCTAAAGTTGCTGAAATTAAGAGGATGGTCATAGAGTTGTATGATAGACTAATGATTTTAATGCCCGTGATTGAGACAGTCATGCCTACAGTGCATGTTCCTAACATTTAGGCTATCCTGGACCCGATAGAGGTACCAGTTGTGAAGACCCAAGAAGAAAAAAGAAAGAGAAAAAAGAGAAAGCGTAAAGAGAAAGAGGCTGGAAAAAGGTCCAAGGCAGACAACATACAGTATGAGCTGGACCGACAGACACGATTTTGAAAGATGGTTTCTAGAGTCGGTGGTTTGAGACCACCAGTTATTGATGCTGAGGGCGATGGTGTTTTGCCTTGAACTGTTGTTGTTAATACAGTCCCAGCTAATGGAATGAGTGCTGAGGGAAATGGGACCCAATTTGAGGGCCCACGTGTTGCCATTGTTAAGCCGGAGCCTTAAGCGCCCAGGTATAACCTTTCATCCTTGTTTTACATTATATTTTTAGCACTGAGGATAGTGCAAGTATTTTTAGTTGGGGGTGGGGGTATATCTTTTTCCAAATATCTAGGAGTAGTTAAAAAATTTAAGTACCTAAAAGTCTATTATGACTTACAGGTTCGGTGCTGAAGGTGTTGAAATAGGAAGAAAATTGGCAACTGTGGCAGAAGATTGATATTTTTTATTTTTTGTATTGATTTTGAAATATTTTAATTCAAAATAGTAATGAATTGTGGTTTTGAAAGTGATTTGTGATTCTGGAAACATAAAATTGTGGATTTGAAATAATTATGCTGATTATTTGTGTTTAATGAAATTGTGTTTAAAAGTTGAGACCATCCTAAATTTTTGATAATTGTGTCATATGTGTTGTGTGAGACTATTATGACTCTGATAATGGTATTAGGATTAGGTATAGAAAAATTTGGGTAAACAGTTACATAACTGGATAAGTAGTACTTAGCAATGCAACCCTGTGCGAGTGTGTGTGAGGTATTACTGAGTTCCCAGTGTAAAGGAATCTAGAACTTGCCTGGTTGCTTTTACTAAGGTCTAAGATAGTCAAGTAGGA
Source organism: Capsicum annuum (assembly GCF_002878395.1). Lineage (NCBI taxonomy): Eukaryota > Viridiplantae > Streptophyta > Magnoliopsida > Solanales > Solanaceae > Capsicum > Capsicum annuum. The sequence continues at coordinate 145,717,592 of NC_061113.1, forward strand.
TATGATCATAGTCCTTTTTTGTTGTAAGTCCACTTGAGCCTAAATGTCCAACCAAATAAGTATGAATCCTTTTGATACAAATATTTGAGCCTTAATTGACATTTTTTTGGGTTTAATACACCCATTTTACCTTCCCGTTTCTACAAAGAACCTGTTCTTTCCCTGGTCCTTCTTGGATACTGTGCACCTCAACTCAGGCAAATCGCCTAAGTTGAGGGTGGCTATTATAGGGGTGCGTAAGAAGAACGAGAATGAAGAAAGAAGTGTAGTAAGAAAAATGAAAGAGGACAAGTGGGGTAAGAAAATTGAAAACAAAAGAAAAAAAGAAAAAAATTGAGCAGAAAAGAGAAAGAAAGGAAAAAAATAAAGTGAGAAAATCGTACCTGGCCTAAGTCAGAATGTGCTTTGAAAGTAAAAAGAGAGAAATAAGGATAAAAATAAAGTGAAAAATTGGGTAAGTATGGACCCCAAAATTTAGCATAGTGTCAAGGAGGCATAGTCACTAAATAAATCCAAAAAGATACCATACCAGCCCTTAACCTATGTGAAAAATTGAATAAAGTCCTTTAGTGATCCTACTTTGACTATCTAAAAACTTATGAAGAGAGAATATGGGGAAGCTAATGGTATTCTGTATACACCAGAGCGAGAGCATTGTTTGTTATATCCCTGAATTAATTGACTAATCTTTGTTGAGTGAATGGGATTTTCTTGACTGTGAGTGCATGGGGGTTGTGTTGTTAGGTTGCTAATCTATTTGGTTGATGTGGCTTGTGTTGATGTCCAGTTGTCTGTAAGTAATATAATGCCTTCATCAGATTCCATTGTGTTTCTCTATATACTAAATTATTATACATATTTTGATTTTTGAAAAGTGAGATTAGGAGAGGGAAACAATGTATGATAAAATTAAATTCAAAATCAATGCCATGGGTAGCTTATGATCTTTTTTAAGCATCATGTTGAAATATAGAGCTTAATTATTGTTGCCTGAGAACACAGAAAAGTCTAAGATGAGGGTCTTGATGTGCCATGGAAATAAGACTCTTTTGATGCTTAAAATCATGAATTTATATGGGTACTTAGGTTTTTTAGTAGATATGATGCACTTTTGAGTTTATTGCTGGTAAAACAGGTCTACAAGAGTGTTGGGATAAAAGAAAAGAAAAAGACTAGGAAAGATCAATTCTGATCAAGATATGAGTTATTCCACGAGTTTTCAACACTCGATATGACTCGTAGGATGACTCGTAATCATAACAGAACCCAAGTCCATATTGAGAATCTAAGTATTGACAAGACACGACTAGAGCATCTAAGTCATAAGCTAGGATACGAGCCGTACCATGATGTCATATGCATAACAGAATCTAAATCTTCTATCCAAAGTTGAAGTCTCAGAAGTGTGCAAGTCAAAATTTTGAGTACGACTCGTATAGGAAAACTATAAGCAAACCAGTATTCAAAGCTCAGAAAGACAGAAGTCTTAGGTAGATATAAGTGAATGACACGAGTCGTATATTAGGGTACAACTAGTGTGCAGAAGTCGTATGATGAATAGAAAGTTAAATCTTGGAAGACCAGAGACTAGAATAGATACAAGGGGCATAAGTACAATTCATGTAATGTCGATACAAGTTGAAGACCGAGTCATACTAAGTGCCGACATAACTTTACCTTTCTCATTTTATTAGGATTTTTGAGTTTTTTTATATACTATAAATACCCTAGGGTTTATATTTAATTTAGTTATATAATTTGACATTGTTCTTATTACTTTTCACTTACTTTACAATTATTCTTGAGATTTTAGGTTGTTATTCAATTCAATACTTTGGAGTTTATTCATCTTATTCTTGTCCAATTGATTACATATCTTTTTCATTGATAATCATGGATTCTTGCATGAACATGAACGACTAATCTCCTTGACTAGGGTTGTGGGAAACTTGGCAGATTAGCTATGTAAATGAAGTGTGATATTCATCTATTCTAGGGTTTATGCATGTATCTTAACCTTCTTCACAATAATTAATCTCATAGCTGCTGCAGAAGCTTGAGATAGCCTGTATTTCCAAATATCTTCACAGGGGAGTTTGTAATTAGGAAAAGAAGATTAAGATGGTTATTGAGATTTACCTCCACCTTATAATTCCCACCATCTCATCTAATCACTTGAACTCAAAAGGTGATAGTGAACTAAGGTTGTAACAAAGAGCAAAAAGGCAATGCCCTGACACTGAACTGGTAAAAGGTGTGATTTATCATCACGCTCACAAGACAGTTGACAATATATATCTTGTAGACTTTACATGCAAAGCATCAGAATAGTTGGGTAGATCAAGAGAAATTTATGGAGTTAAGAAGCCAGGGGGAACACAGTCCTAGTGTTCGTCTTGTATTGTTTACAACTCAAAGAACTCAAGATTTGGTTACTAGTTACTGATTACTTCTAAAATCTCCTATTTAATTTTCTGCACTACTCATGGACTAGATCAAGTTAAGTAACTGTTCAGCATCTTCCATGTGGATTCGACCCCAACTTAGTTGGGTTACTATATTTGGCATAAATTGCAATATACTTCTTTTGGAGGTTAGTATTGGGCGACATCAGGTTCCTATCAAGCTGAAAAAACTGAATTCTCAACTTTAGGATCTTTTAGGTAAGGTTTTTATTAGATTGAGTATGTCATCTTGGGGTGATCCTGTCTTGTTCTCAAAGTATAAAAATGGTTCCTTGCCCATGTATATTAATTACAAGCAACTTAATAAGGGGATAGTAAAGAATAAGCATCTTATGCCTACATTGATGATTTACTTGACCAACTTTAGGGAGTAGTGATGTTCTCTAAGATTGTCATGAGGTCCAATTACCATTAGTTGAGGATTTGGGATGAGGACATCCCTATAATAGACTTCAACACTCGTTATGATCATTATGAGTTCCTGGTGATGTCTTTTGGGTTAACCAATTCCCCAGCCGCATTCACAGATTTGATGAACCACATGTTTAGTCCTTATTGAGATTCCATTGTGATTGTGCTCATCAATGATATTCTTGTGTATTTGAGGAGTACAGATAAGCATATATAATATTTAAAGATTGTGTTTGAGAGGCCATAGGCTTGTTCCAAATTCCCAAAGTATGAGTCTAGCTTAAGTCGGTGATATTCCTAGGACATGTGTCTAAGGATGGGATTATGGTGGACCTTGTAAAGATTAAGGGTATTCTTAATTGGGCCAGGTCTCTATCTCTATCTAAGGATTGAAACTTTATTGGTTTGGTCGGTTACTATAGGTTGTTCATTGAGGGTTTTTCATCCGTTGCAACACCGATGACCAAATTGACTCAAAAAGAGATTCCCTTCTAGTAGTTCAAGGAGTATAAGTAGAGCTTTCAAAAGCTTAGGGGATTTCTCACTTCAGTTCCTATATTGGAACTTCCTGATGAGGGTGAGGGATTCATTGTGTATTGTGATGCTTTTGGTATTGGTTTGGGTTAGGTTGTGTGTTGATGCAGTAGGGTCAAGTTATTACTGATGCGTTAAGGCAGTTAAAAGTGATTAAATGCAACTACCCCACTTATGACTTAGATTTGGCCATGGGAGCTTTTATGCTTAAGATTTGGAGGCATTATTTATATGGCATACATTATGAGATCTACACCGATCATAGTAGTCTTCAATATTTTATGACCCAGAGAGAGCTTAATTCTATGCATTGTAGATGGATGGAGTTGCTTAAGGATTATGTCATCTCTATTTTATACCATCCTGGAAAGGTGTATGTGTAGCGAATGCTTTAAGCTGGAAGGCAGTGAGTATGAGTATCTTGGGCTTTTATCTCAGTTTCTCAGAGGTCATTGGCATGGGACATCCAGTCCTTAGCAAACATGATGATGCGACTTGATAGTTCAAACTGCATAAGAATTCTTGCTAGTGTAGAGGTGAGGTCTACCTTGAGTATATTCCGAGTCACCAGTTCAAGGACATGAGCCTTTGTATTATCCATGATTAGGTATTGAATAGTAGTCTAAGAGGGATACCATAGATTCTGAGGGTATCTTGATGTATGATGGTTGTATTTGTGTTTTGATAATTAGAGACCTAATTTAGTCGATATTGCATGAGGGTCATAGCTCCAAATATTCTAATTACCTTGGTACGGCTAAGATGTATAGGGATTTGTGGTATTACTCTTGGTGGAGCAGTATGAAGAGAGATATGTCAAATTTTGTAGCTCATTACCTATGTTTTCATTAGGTGAATGCCAAGTATTAAAGGTCTAGAGGATTGATTCAGTGATTACCATTTTAGAGTGGAAGTGGGAGTGGATATCTATGGATTTCATTAGTTTTTTGCCACACACCTCTCATGATTCTAATAGTATTTGTGTCATTGTAGATTGGTTAACCAAGTCGACACATTTTTTTCCTATTCAAATATCCTTCAGTGCTGAGAGGTTAGTCAGTATCTATGTTCGTAAGATAGTTCGTCTGCATGGAGTGCCTATATCCATCATTTCAGATCGGCATTTGATATTCACTTATAGCTTACGGAGAGCTTTTCAAGAGGATTTGTCAAGTGGATCTTAGTTCAACTTTCCACCGTCAAACCAACAAAAGTCAGAGCAGACTATTCAGGTTCTTGAGGATATGGTTCAGTCCTGTGTTATGGATTTCGGAGGTCAGTAGGAGTAGCACTTATCTTTGGCAGAGTTCACATTTAATAATAGCTACCATTAGAGTATTAAGATGGCACCATTTAAGGCATTATATGGTAGACATTATCAATCTCTGATTAGATAGTTTGATACCTCTGAGATTAGACCCCATGGTACTTACTTTCTTTAGGAGTTATTTGATAGATTTGGGATGATTCAGGATAGGCCGGGGGCAGCTCAGAGTAGGTAGGAGTCTTATGTGAATTGTAGACTTCGTGCCTTAAGATTTAGAGTTGGTAACTGGGTATTCCCTCGAGTATCACCTATGAAGGGTATGATAAGGTTTGGTAGGAAAGGCAAGTTTATCCACAGATATATTAAACCTTTTTAAGATCTTTCGCACAGTTAGAAAGGTGGCATATGAGTTAGCCTTACCCCTGAAATTTGCTACTATTTATTACTCCTAAATTTTGCTAGTGTTCATTTGGTTTATCATGTTTTTATATTGCATGTTACATTCCCAATGAGTCTCATGTGCTTTGGTGGTACTCGATTTAGTTGTATGAGAGATTGACCTTGGTGGAGGAGCCGATGTTCATACTAGCCAGGGATGTTAGATGGTTAAGCTCTAGAAAGATTCCAATAGTTAAGGTTTGGTGGAGAAACTTCCCAGTAGAGGAGGCTACTTAAGAGATCGAGATCGAGATGCAGGCCAGTATCCTCACTTGTTCAAGCCTTCAGGTACAGCCTAACCTTTTACTTACGCGGATGAAAGTTCTTTTAGTAGTGGATATTGTAATGAACCTCCAAATCATTTTCTACATTTCCACACATTTTGATATTTAGAGCTTTCCTATAGTTTTCCCAAGTCATTTGTGACTTGTTGGAGCTAACTGTTAAGTTACCGGGCAGTTCGTTTGGTTTTTAGAGACAATTTCCTATTTTGAACTCTTCATTGGTAATAAGTTGCTATCAGGCCTGAACTTCAATTTAACGACCTCGTATGCCAATTCTAACATTCCATTAGCTCTGGAACATCGATTTTAGGCTAGAGAGACCTTTGGTTTGGGTCCTAAGGCTTCTAAAATCATTCTGGGCAATTAGATGGAAATTGATGAAAATGGCCCTTGGGTGTGGTCACTACTTTTATTCGAAATGACCTCAAATAGGGTAGCATAGTTTGTTTGCATTTATTTGGGATTTCAGATAAATCCCGAAGGGTTGGTCGAGACTTGGAAAATTTTCAAGTCTTAGTTGGTGCATCTGCTAAAGAGGACCTTTGGGTACTTTAGCGAGTGCTACTTAAGAGAACAGTCAATCGCTTAAGTGACCTGGCTTTGCTAGCTAGGTCTGCTCAAGAAAAGGCATGTCTGCTAAAGTAATGGTTGCTTAAGCTGCTCCTTGTATGCTTTATTGGAATGAGCAGGCTTGGTGGGTACCTCTTAAGCGGTCAAGTGGTCGCTTAAGCGGCACCTGGAGGCCATTAAATGCAGCCTTTAGTCCGAGTTTTCTATTGTTCTCACAATTTTTAAGATTTAAAACCCTAGAGAGTGTGAAAAATAGGGAGAAACATTAATAGGAGATTTTGGGGTGATTCAGAGCTCGAATTTACCGTTTATTTATCAAAATATTGGTAAGTTTCCATTAAATTCTTGTTTAATTCTTCATCCTATTTCCAAAATCCCTAGATTCTTATTGATAATATTGAAGTACCATTTGATCTTGGAATTTACCCATTCTTGAGGGTAAATATTACTTGAGCATAGAGAGACGTGTTGATGATTTTGAAAGTGTGATTCTGTAAGCGGGCTCCACATGAGATTTTTATGTGATTTATGACCCAAAGCATAAAAATGCAGTATGGGCACCATTGATCTTATATTGATGAGTAGATTATCATTATGATAGTATGGCATCATATTGAATTTTCTCGAAAGGGAAAATCATTGATTTAGCAAATTTTTCTAGGGCTTTCTTCGACGTCCAGGTAGGCTAGGTTTACCATTCTCTTAGATTGAGTTTAATTATAGTATTATTGATATATTATTCTAGTTTTGGGATGGGATTTAGGTGTTTAAGGTATAGTTAGCATGAATTAGATCTTTGAGTTGATGTGTAACCATAATTATGCATAATTGACCTGACTACTCATTCTTTATGTAGATTTACTATCTTAAGATTAAACTGTGGATTATACAATATCTAGTAGTGAATTTAGATACCTTAGCCTAGTTTGGGGTAGCATTTTCTTTAGAACGAATTTTGGGGATAGAAATTGGCCTCTCCGACCCACCTTAGGCCAAGATTGCTATTAATTCCTTATAGGACTTATATGCCTTGCACACTATTTTAATTACATTCTTGAACCCAAGAAGGTTTAGATACATGATGATCTATTCTAATTTGGTACTTGGGAGATGATATTAGTTATGATTTGAATCTGGCGATTTACGATTTTAAGATCGGTTCGATTTTGACATTATTCATGATATGAGTTTTGCTTCGATCTGACAAATAATGATATAAGTTTTGATTCACGTCTGACAATGAGGTGTTAATTATGATGGTTATGGAACTGGTCTAAGTCTAGTGTTTTACGGTATGGGAGATTCTATGGTTATAACCTTGAGATAAGGTTAACTTATATAGTTATGGTTATTACTTCTCTTGTATGCACCCTCTGGCCTTATGGGGGCCCGCATTGGGTTATTTACTATAGTACACCTTTTGGCTTATAGGGGCCAGTTATGTAGAGAGAGTCATGTATTTCTTTATTATTATCATTTCGATTATTTACTTATAGTATTTAGAGCGTTATTCCAAGTTTGACCTTTTACCTTGACTTAGCTTATTTTACTCACATGTTATAATTTTATATTATGATTTAGTTCAGTCGGCCGATGAGGCCTACTGAGTACCCATGACTTTGGTACTCATACTATACTTTTATACCTTTTTGGTGCAGATATGAGTACTACTTGTTGTCGTTGATGCCGAGACTTATACTGGTCAAAGTTCGAAGATAGGGTGCACTCTTAGAGTCAGATTTGACCTTTTCTCTTTTTTCTGTTTTTGCTAGTCTTTCCATTTTTTAGACTATTGTATATTAACTTGATAGTACTTGTATTCTCATGGATTAGAGCCTATCGTACTGACATTACTAGGTCATAGGATGTTATTATTCCTCTTATTTATCTTCCGTTATATTACTATTCCATATTAATTGCATGTGAGTCTTTTATTTGCATATTTTTGGTATTTATGCCATCTTCCGCCAAAGTAGCCCATTGCTTTTAGCTCTGGGCTATAGTTTGACTTATCTACTGGTGGAGGTAAAGTGTCATCATGACTCAGAAATCGGGTCATGACACATCTCTTTTGATAGTATTAGAGATAAAGCAAGGAGATCTTTCAAAGGCATAAAGTTTGTTTCTTTCCCTTGTCGGATCCTTTAACTTCCTTCTGTAAGCTTCTATAGAGTCTGCTACTAGATTAGCTTTCCTCAGAGTGCTCCTCAGGGCTAGTGGCTTAGCTGGAGGAGCAACGATCCATAATCAACATAACTATGTGAGTACACTAGATAATTACCAGACAAATAGTCGAGAATTACCAGTGAATCCATTTCTATGATTAAATATGGCATGTTTATTCTTTCAGCAATTTTTAATCTTTTAAGAAGATCTAGTAATTCAAGAAGAGAAGTATTTACAACATTCGTATGATATGCAAATCTAGGGATCCATGTTCCCAAGTTGTCACAACCTGAGGCTACCCCCTAGTCGCGACACGGTGCTTAAGGCCATAAGTGACCCCAAGCTAACCCATGATTCGGTACCTACTATGAGCACTGAATAAAATAATGATAAATTATCATATGCCAAAGCCGAACTGATATAATTACTGTCAAGGAGGTATAATGAAACAAATAACATGTCTGAATTATAAATAAAAGATAATAAAAACAAATTTAAATATCTGAATATCTAATTATCTGAATATCTGAAGCATATAGTCTGAAAGCCTCTAAGACATGTAGATTTGATGGGACAAACCACCAACTAACTCTGAAAAACTAAAATAATGAAAATACTAAAATAACTTAACATAACTTATCCTCAGTGGGTGAGGACGCACCACTACTGTTGTTGAGTGGGTCTGACCTAACTAAGGGCGATTGGGGAACTGAGCATTCGAACTTATAATGTGAAATTAATATATTGCAAAAAGAGAGTATGCTATAAGTAATTTGAATATATTGGTACATGAGATAAGGACTATCTATAATACATATGGATACTGAACATGACATGTAAAAATAGAATGCAAGACCAGGTAAAACATGTACAGAGATAATCTATAAAACTCACTAACTGAATAGCTGATAAACTGAATATTTGATCCTACAAATCTGAACTGATATAACCTAAGTACTGACTAAAACTATGGGAGATATCATGTAATCGACATGCCCAAATTAGAGCTAATCCAGGTCAAACCTGTAACCTCAACTGGAATGGTGTCAGTACCTTGCCATGGGTATTAACATTGGTTGTATGGATCTACTAAACAGGTGTCCCAAAGGACTAGGGTGTCAGTCCTCTTCTGGTGGGTTACCCCTAAGAGAGTGTTAGTCCTTTACTGGCGGGTGACATCTTATGACCTATATTGGCTACGTAGCTTTGGAAATTAAAGACTGCTACTAAAAGTCTCATTCCTCTTCTAGCAGGTGAGCTTTTATCTCTAGGTTCGCTCGATGCTACATCCTATTTCCAACTGAACTAACACTGGCACTGATTTAAAGTAAATCACAACTGATAACGCTCAACATGATCATAACAAACTGAATATGATAGTAAAATCATGATCTGACTAACTTGCTACTTGAAATTCTGAAACATGTGTATACATATAGGTATCGGGTTTTCATAACCCCCTAATACTGAATAATACTTTAGATAGAAAATGATTATCTAAAATACTGTAAGGGAATTCAGGATTATGAGTACGTGAATATGATAAACTTATGAGAACAACATGATCACATGGTTTATTTCATAACTTGAGAAATTGACATGGTATTAACTGAACATGATGTGGGTGATTGAAATTCAAAACATGTGAAAACATAATTCACATGGGGAAAACATCTTGGCATGGCTTTAATTCAAAACTACTAAGAAATTATTGGGTAAATTCATACTTAATATTTAAATATCATGAAAAGAGGATAAAGAATTCATACTTGAACAAAAAGGGTTTTGGGACTCAAAGGGTGGAAGGAACCCATTGATGAATATCCCACATACCTTAATTACTTGAATCATTGAAGAAGAATCTTGAAATTTGGACCTTGAATTCCTAAGAAGAGGCTTTATTTTACGTTCTTGGGAAAAGAGATGGGTTTTATGCATGCTAACTGATGGAGCATAGGGAAAATAATGCCCCTTTTGAGCTTTAAGTCGTCAATTTAGGTGTTTGGGGAAAGGGGAAAGACCAAAATGCCCTTCTATAAGTTGATGAAAATACTGCAGAAAACAAAGCCTCTGTGTCATGGAGGTGATCGTGGAGGCTATCCTCTGTGACACGTGGTATATCGCGGAGGCTAACCTCTGTACATGTCGTATATCATGGAGGTCCTTCCTACGTGACATGCCCATATTACGGAGGCATTCTGCTTTCGTGATCCAAAAACACCCCGAGTATCTTTTCAAAATTTCAAAACTCTCCCAAATCAAATGACCCATTTAACATCGCTGATATGTTTTTACTTAAAAATCAATATTTCAGACTCGGGAGAGCCAAAAATAAAATGATCACATTGTTGGGGTCTGAAAATGGCTAAGTACTTATACTTAGTGTAAAATAATGACTTGGACCCCTTTAAACATGTAACTAAGGGTTGGAAATATGACTACAATCTTACAGGGTATTACAATATACCCTTGGGATCATTCCTCCCTGAATGAAATTAGTTAAGCTGAGATACTAAGAAAATTGAGATCATGCACTAAATACTTATGAGTTTAATCATGATTTGATAACTAAATATGAAGTATGATACATGTACTGAACTAAATTCATGAATGCAGGCAATGACATGAGGATGGTTGGATAGTTGAGTGATCTGAGGTGGATTTATGCACCTTAGTGTTGTTATTCTAGTTTGTTTGGCCTTATTTTGAGAACTACTTTTGTGATTTATGTGTTAATAATGTTATAAATTATCATATAAGTGTGTAAGTATTGGATTACAATGATTAAAGGTGTTTCCAAACAACTTTGTACTAAAATTGATCACTTAGAGTTTAAGCGAGAAAACTAGTGTTACTAGCTTGAGCTATGTGTTGTTCTAGTTGATCTAGATAGACGTTAATTTGTATTATGAGTTCCTAATGGTTTTAATATGTATTTATGAGTGGAAAAACTTTTTTATGATGTTTAAGGGTCAATTGAAACAGGCCAAGAGTCAAAACAAAGTTAAAGATCAAAAGGACAAAAACTAGCATTCTTAGCTTATGTTTTGAGCTCGTCATCTTTGATGTTGTGTTGTTTTGAGCTCTAATTTGTGGTGTGTAATTCTATAGGATGCTACTTCAGTTTATTACAATGATATATGAATGATATAAATCTATAAATCAAGTAGAAACAACACCAAAAGGCTTGGAATTGATCAACAAGAGCACAGGACAAGATTTGATGTAGAACGGACACCCGGGATGTTACTAGCGCGTGTGGGGTCTTAAAAATTTCCAATTGGCGTGTGCTATGATCCAAAAGATTCAAAGGGACCCAAAATAGTGTGTCACCACAATGAGCCTTCAATTCTCCCCCTATATCGGTGGAATGAGCCCGCGACTCTCCCCTTGTTCCATCGATAGCAAAATTGTTCTCCTATAAATAGGACACTTGAACTGGATGCTAAACACCTTTGACAACTTTGGAACTTGGAGAGGGGATGGAAAACACTTCAATTACATTTTTTTCTTCTTTTACTTTCGCTTTTTATTGGATTTTATTATGTATTCAATTATTTTGATTACTACTATGTCCATGAGTGGCTAAAAGCCCTTTTCCGGGGTTAAGGCCAAGAACATGATTATTATTGCTTTGAATAAGTATAGTTTGGATTGTTTATCAAATTTGGCTATTTTTTTTATCCTTTTTATAACTATTTTAAGTATTCATCGTAGAATATATCCATTGTCATCTTTGTGAACTTAGGAGGGGGAATAAGATGATAGAAATTAGGGGTAAGTAGAGCAAGGTTCCTATTTCCTTATAAAATAAGAATTTTGAATTAACATCTAGTATAGGGATATACCTAGAAGCTTTTTTTAGTTCACATGTAGGATGACAACTTTAAGCACTTAATTGGATTATTCCATCCCCGCTCAACGATGTAGTTGTAATGTCCAAGTTAGGTAGACGATTAAAGGTCAGGAGATCATGATTATGTGATAAATCCTACGAATTAACAACCATGATAATTAGTCTAACTAATAAAGTTCAATGGAATAGTATGATTGTTCGTAAGCCTTAACCCTGGGTCTCTATCCACTGATTATCCAAAGTTATTACTTTTCCGCATTAATTACTTTACTTTTAGCTTACAACTCTAAAACTCTCTTGGTTACTTTATATCAATTGTTGAACTAGAATTGAATAGTTTTCAATACAAGTCCCTGTAGGATATACTTGGCTTCTAAAGGGTCACTTCACTACTTGGTAAGACCACATACATTTGCATGTGCACAACAAGATTTTGGCACTTCTGTCGGGGACTTATAATTAGACAACTATCTTATTTTCTGTTTAGCTATATTGAGTTGCACATATTTTAGTAATTTTTATTTTTAGGTTTTTAATTCTTTTTTGTTTCTCACACTCTTCTTGATATGTCAATCTGGGATAGATGGTTTTTGAGGAATGATGATTCTTGTTATTTTTGTGGAGGACCCCACCACGAGGCTTTTTGTCCAGATTTTGATCCAAACATTTGGAGGGGACCTACTTATTTATAACATATGTAGCAGACCACAATTTGATGTGTGGTTTGTGGCAATATGTATCACTCTGTTGATATGTGTGGAGCTAATCCTGATTCAGTCATGCTTGAGGGCAATGCTCAAAAGACAACTAAGTAGGTAGATGCAGAGTTGACTCTCCAACCAGATGCAGACAAAGTTGCTGATAATTTGAGAAAGTCTGACTACTTGGACAATAAATTTGTTGAGTAGGTTAAGGAGATACCACCACCACCATTTCCAAAGAAGATACGAAAAGAAATAGAGGATCCTAGCCAATCTATGGAACAAACAAAGGAATTGCAACCACTCAGCTGTCATTTTTCTTTTAAGACTGTAATTGAAAAGGTGAATATGAGTGAAGGTATTGTGGATTGTGTAAATTTAGAAGTGGGATTGGTTGGTCATCACTCAAAACACTTTTCTACATTATTTTTAGATGATGTATTGCTTGTGGAATCATCTGAAATAGTGAGAGAGTGTGAAGATGAGGAACAAGAATCTTATATTCTTAATTTTGCATTAGGCAAGCAACATAAAAACACACCTCACTTCAAGGCTGAGTGTTTTACCATGCACCATGCATTACTAAGTTCCTTAATCCTTGTACCACCACCCTATGAGCGAGGCAAAAAGATGGATGCAAAGTTGGGGGTGAAATTCATATCCTCAAGACGGAGTAAAAAGTTTATTGGGTCATGCTGCGACACTGTATCAGTCGCTACTTGGGAGGCAACCTAAGTTAAGGTATGTTTTATTTTTAGTTTTTACTTTATGTAGCTTTTATTTTTTGTTGAGTTGTAGGTTGATGGAAATCTGAGTACCAAAAAACTGAGCTAAGGAGCATGGGAAGACTAAGTGTGGGGTCCTCAGACCCTCTTGATGAGTAAAAATGCTACTAGCTAGGCCTAGAGGCCTCAAGGAGTATTTCTATCTTTACTTTTAAATTATACTTTGGGGATAAAGTAGATTTTTAAATGTGGGATGGGGGGAAGTCCCATTTTTATGGTTAAGTTGAATTTTTTGTGTTAGGAATAAGTGAAATATTCTTGTTGGTGCTATATGTGATTGCATGATGCAAGTGGGTTTGTATAAAAAGAGCATGTTGATTATCTGAATTTCTACTTTTGAGACTCCTAGGCTCATGATTATAACTCTTGTAGCATTGTCTTAATGCTTGAATTTATGTTTGGTTGAGAGTTTATGATAATACTGCTTGAGTTGAGCATGTTCCATATATGTGTGAGGTTTTGGTATATTCCCTAGTGTATATGATGTCTAGAACTTACCTGGTGTGTTTGCAAAGAAAAATAAAGAGTATGGGTTTAGGAGATGATATAGGCATTTAGTTGATAAACATGTTTTATACTTTCATTTGCCTACCCTTATGCATAATCATAGTTAGCCCAGTTGAGCCTTTAGCATTTTCTTTGGCAGCCTCAAGTGTAGCTTAATCCTCTTCTTTGGTGGACTTTAATTTGATTCTAAAGCTCTTAAGCATTTTATAGCAAAATTAGTAAGTTAAGGAGTTTGAAATTGAAGTAGGGAAAATGTGAAAGAGAAGCCCCCAAATAATAGCTATTGGTGCAAAAAATTAATATGTGTTGTGGTTGGGAAGGGCAATGAAAAAGAAAAAAAATTATTATTCTGATTGAATAATGTGTGCATAGAATACTCCCACCGTAGTGTATTTGAAGTAGCTTAATGATATGGGAAAAACAAAAGATTGTTTGTGAAGGTATAAGTGGAGAAAATGGTTGTTAACGGCAAATTGAATGGAAAGTGTGATGTATTAAAGCACTTAGGAAGGATAGTCACTATTAGTGGCCAGAATAGTTCCTACCTGTCCCTTAACCTACATTACAGCCTATAAAGAGCTATTTGATCCTGAGCCATAACATTCTAATATTAGTAGAGTTCTACACTAAGGGCAAGCCTATGGGTCATTTTGTGTAACTTGTGAATTCATTGTGAGAGAAAGTGAAATTTGATTCTTATTCCCATTCTGTGCTATATTGCATCTATATTAGTGTTTATGGGTAACTCTCTTGTTCTGATGGCACATGTTTGATGATAGTTTGGTGAATTGAATAGAGCAATATGCATGAGTTTTCCAACTTGGTGAGTCTATTCTTGAGGCTAGTATGTTTTGGAGTAGTACTCGTGAGATTTCAATTGTGTTTGTAACATGCTTAGTGTAGAAACTTGCATTTTTTGTAGTTGTTGTAGTACTAGATTGAGTGTATTTCATGTAGTAGAAGTATGGAGTCTCCTCATCTTATGATGTTTAGAGTAAAGAGATTATGGAGTCTCCTCATCTTATGATGTTTAGAGTAAAGATTTGTTTGAGGACGAAAAGGGATTAAAGTCTGGGGTGGGGATTTGAGGTGGATTTATGCACCTCGGTATTGTTATTCTAGCTTATTTGACCTTATTTTGAGGACTAATTTTATTATTTATGTGTTAATAATGTTACAAATGATCATATAAGTGTTTAAGTATTGGATTACAATGATTAAAGGTGTTTCCAAACAAGTTTGTACTAAAATTGATCACTTAGGGTTTAAGCGAGAAAACTAGTGTTACTAGCTTGAGCTATGTGTTGTTCTAGTTGATCTTGATAGACTTTAATATGTTTTATGAGTTCCTAATGTTTTTAATGTGTATTTATTAGTGGAAAAACTTGTTTATGATGTTTAAGGGTCAATTGAAACAACCCAAGATTCAAAACTAAGTTAAAGAAAAAAAGGACAAAAATTAGCATTCTTAGCCTAAGTTTCTAGTTCGGCGTCTTTGATGTTGTATTGTTTTGAGCTCTAATTTGTGGTGTGTGGTTCTATAGTATTATTTTTGAGTTTATTTTAATGATATATGAATGATATAAAGTCTTTAAATAAAGTTTAAACAACACCAAAAGGCTTGGAATGGATCAATAAGAGCACAGGACAAGATTTGACGTAAAATGGACACCGGGAAGTTACTAGCGTGCGTTGGGCCTTAAAAATGGACAGGTGGCATGTGATATGCTCCAAAAGATTCAAAAGGGACCCAAAATAGTGTATACCCATGATTATCCCACGACTCACCCCCTATCATGGTGGAATGAGCCCGCGACGCGCCCCTTGTTTCACTAACGACAAAATTGTTCTCCTATAAATAGGACACGTGAAATTGATGCTAAACACCTTGTCCGACTTTGGAACTTGGAGAGGGGCTGGAAAACAATTCAATTAGGGTCTTTATTCTTTTAATTTAGATTTTTATTTGATTTTATCTTGTATTCAATTATTTTTTATTACTACTATGTCCATGAGTGGCTAAAAGCCCTTTTCCGGGGTTAAGGCCAAGAACATGATTATTATTGCTTTGAATTAATATAGTTTGGATTTTTTTATCATATTTGGTTGTTTGTTTACCCTTTTTATAACTATTTTAAGGATTTTTGTCCCTTATAATACACCCATTGTCATCTTTGTGAGCTCGGGAGGGGGAATAAGATGATAGAACATGGAGGTAATTAGAGCAAGGTTCCTGTTTCTTTATAAAATAAGAAATTTGAATTAGCATCTAGGATAGGGAGATACCTAGAATCCTTGTTTGGTTCACATGTAGGATGATAGCTTTAAGCACTTAATTGGATTACTACATCCCCCCTCAGCAATATAGTTATAATTTCCAAGTTATGTAGACGATTAGAGGTCAGGAGACCATGATCAAGCGATAAACCCTACGAATCAACAACCGTGATAAGTAGTCTAACTAATGAAGTTCAACGGCATAGTATGATTGTTCTTAAGCCTTAACCCTGGGTCTCTATCCATTGATTATCCAAAGTCATTAATTCTCTGTATTAGTTACTTTACTTTTAGTTTACAACTCTAAAACTCTCTTGGTTACTTTATCTCAATAGTTGAACTAGAATTAGATAGTTTTCAACACAAGTCCATGTAGGATCGATACTTGGCTTCTAAAGGGCCACTTACTACTTGATGAGACCATGTAAACTTGCATGTGCACTTGGGCGCAACACTGAGATATAGAATGAGAGAATCGATTTAAAAGAAACCTTTACCTTAAATTGAATCTTAACTCATAAAGAAAAGATGGGGATACATGGCTAGCATATCTGCTTCTGCTTCCCAAGTAACTCTCTAAATGGACTAATTCCTCCATAGAACCTTAACCAAGGGAACTTCTTTATTCCTCAACCAACGAATCTGACGGTCAAGGATCTTAACTAGGACTTCTTTGTTGGAGAGACTATCTTTCACATCTACACTCTCTAATGGAACAATAGAAGTTAAGTCACCAATACATTTCTTTATCAAAGAGACGTGAAACATCAAATCTACTAATGCCAAATCTACAGGCAACTCTAACTCATAAGCTACCTTCCCAAAATGGCTCAAAATTCTTTGTTGGCCAATATAGCATATACTGAGCTTCCCCATCTTGCCAAATATCTTCACCCCTTTCATGGGCGTAATTTTCAAATAAACCAAGTCACCAACATCAAAATCAAGTTCTTTTCTCCTCACATCTGCATATGATTTCTTTCGGCTTTGGGTTTTCTTCTGTCTTTCTCGAATTAACTAAACTTTATTTATCGCCTCATAAATTGAATATGGCCCTATAAAGGTAGCCTCACCTACTTCAAATCAACCACTAGGAGATATATACTTCCTTCTATAGAGTGACTCAAATGAAGCTATCTGAATACTAGAGTGATACCGTTGTTGTAGTCAAACTCAATCAAAGGTAGGTGGTCATCCCAACTATCCTTGAAGTCGATAACACAAACCATCAACATGTTCTCAAAAGTACAAATGGTCTTCTCTGCCTGACCATCTGTCTGAGGATGAAAATTTATACTAAGATGAACTTGGTACCAAGAACCTTATGAGAAGCCTTCCAAAAGTGAGAGGTAAAGTGAGTACCTCTATCTGAGATGATAGTCAATGGAACCCCATGTAACTTTACCAACTTCCTGAGATAGAGTATAGCATAATACTCAGCTGAATACGAAGTATGAACAAGCAAAAAATAGGCTGACTTGGTTATTCAATCTACAATAACCAAAATCAAATCATGTTGACGATGCGTACGGGGCAATCCTGTCAGAAAATCCATGTTAAATACCTCCCATTTCTAAGTGGGGATGCTATACTCCTAAATATACCACTAGGCCTCTGGTTCTCAACCTTAACCTACTGACAATTCGAACACTTAGCCACAAACTCTGCAGTATCTTTCTTCATACAACTTTACCAATAGACTTCCCGCAAATCATAGTACATCATAGTGGCTCCTGGGTAAATAGAATATCACGCACTATGCACTTCAGCTAATATTCGCTGTCTCAAACCATCAACACATAAAACACATAACCTACCTTGACAACGAAGAACACCATCTCTCACTTAGGAGAAAACCTCAACCTTCTGATCCCTAACTTCCTCCTTCAACTTTACAAAAATAGGATCCCTATCTTGATTTTCTTTCACTTCAGCGACCAATGAAGATTTCGAACTATTCTGAACCCATATACTCCCTTCAGCCGAATCAACTAATTGAAACCCTAACCTGGCAAGATGATGGACGTCACGAACTATTTTTTTCTTTTATCCTCAACATGAGCAACACTTTCCATAGACAATATACTAAGGGTATCAACCACTACATTGGTCTTACCCGAGTGATGCAAAACACTCATATAATAGTCCTTCAATAATTCCAGCCACTTTTTTTATGAAGATTTAGATTCTTCTGAGTAAACACATACTGTAAACTCTTATTATATGTGAATACATCAACATGAACCCCATAAAGGTAATGCCTTCAAATATTTAATGCAAAGACAATTGTTGCCAACTCAAGGTCATGGGGTGGGTAATTCTTGTTATATGGTTTAAGCTATCTAGAGGCATAGATTGTGACCTTACCTCACTGTATTAACACCATAACCAAGACCAACTCTATAAGCATCACAATAAACTACAAACCCATTTGTGCCATCTGGAAAAGTCAAGACTGGAGTTAAAGTGAGCTGAGTCTTTACCTCCTGAAAACTCTTCTTATAGGACCACTAAAATTGGACTTTCATTTGGATTAGTCAAGACATGGGGGAAGCAATAGAAGAAAACCCTTCAATAAAACATTTATATTAACAAACTAAACCCAAGAAACTTCTGACGTCTGATGGAGAGATGTGTCTAGGACAGTTTCTTACTACTTCGGTCTTTTGAGGATCAACTCAACTGCCATCACCGAAAATAATATGGCTAAGAAAATCTACTGAGCTAAACAAGAATTTCCACTTACTGAACTTAGCGAATAACTAGTGATCCTTAAGAGTCTGCAAAGTAACCCTCAAATATTCTACATGACCACTCTCACTATGGTAATAGACAAGGATGTCATCTATGAAGACTATAATGAACATATCTAAGTACTTCTTGAACACTCTGTTCATCAAGTCCATAAATGATGCAGGAGCATTCGTTAGTCTAAAACATATAACTAGAAATTTGAAGTGACCATACCAAGTCCTAAAAGTTGTCTTTGGAATGTCACATTCTCTGACTCTAAGCTGATGACAGCCATATCTGAGTTCTATCTTAGAGAAGTAACTCGAACTCAGAAGTTAGTCGAACAAGTCATCAATTATAGGGAGAGTATACTTATGCTTGATTATGCATTTGTTCAATTGATGGTAGTTAATGAACATTCTAAGGAAACCGTCTTTCTTGCACATGACGAGAACTGGAGTACCCCACGGAGAAACACTTAGACTGATGAAACCTTTATCTAAAAGATTATTCAACTGTTTCTTCAATTCCTTAAGCTCAGTTAGAGCCATTCTATAAGGTGGAATAGAGATAGGCTAGGTATCTAGAATAAAATCTATTCCAAAGTCAATTTCTCTTTTAGATGGAACTCTAGGAAGATCTTCAGGGAATACTTCTAGAAATTCATTCACTACTAGAATTGACTTAAGACTTATAGTTTTAGAATTTGAGTCCTTGACTCGGATGAGATAGTAGATACATCCCTTGGATATCATCTTTTTTACCTTAAGATAGGAGACAAACTGACTCTTAGGCACCGAAGTACCACCCTTCCATTTAATAATGAGTTCATTGGGAAAATAGAATAGGATAATTTTATTTCTACAATCAACTGAGGCATAACATGAGTGGAGCCAATACATACCAAGAATGACATCAAAATCAGTCATCTCTAACTCCACAAGATTAACTG
The DNA here is from genome assembly GCF_002878395.1 of Capsicum annuum. Lineage (NCBI taxonomy): Eukaryota > Viridiplantae > Streptophyta > Magnoliopsida > Solanales > Solanaceae > Capsicum > Capsicum annuum. The sequence goes on from NC_061113.1 coordinate 145,737,538, forward strand.
AAGTAACTTTCTAGGACACTGTGATTGGGTAGTTTCTATATACTCATTTGGATATAATAGAATTATCCACTTGGGGAAACACTGAGAAAGGCTCTACTAATATATTGGGACTAGCATCAAAGTCTATATCTATATAAGGATTCAAAAAAGAAAGTGAAGCTCCAGGGTCTAATAATGCATAAACCTGAAGATGGAAGACTTATAATATACTCGTAACTATATTAGGAGAACTTTCCTGATTCGGTCAGGTCTAGAGAGCATAAAGTTGATTCTGATGATGCTCACTGGTGGAACTGAAGATGGCACCTGACATAGTCGAGCAACCTGCTAGAGCCAATGCAAAGTTAGACTGGCCCTGTTAGTGAAAATTTTTTCCCCTCTGGGCAACAACTGGGCAATCCCTTATCCTGTTGTCTAGATTTCCACATTCAAAACACATATCACTGCCTTCTCTGCACTCCCCTGATGATTCTTTGCACATTTCCTACAAAGTAGATTAGTACGACCACTGTTTACACTACCCTAGGACTTAAAGCCTAGCGCCCTATCCCTATTATCCTTCCTAAACTTTGGCACTGGCGCACTAGCTGAAGATGTGTCTAGGGGTAAAAATTTCTGGTGGAACTTAAAATGATTTTGACCATCAAACCTTTTCTATGAAAAGTTGAAGCTACCTGTTCTGGCCCTCTTATTCTCCTTTTCCTTCTCCGTGAGCTTCTCCTCCTCAATCTGTTGAGCATGAACCATCAGACTAGAAAGGTCTATTTCGTTAATCAACAAGGATATTCTACACCCCTTGACTACACTATCAGACACCCTAGACACAAACTTACTTATCTTGGACCTAGAATCAGCCACCATAGTTGGAGTATACCTCGCTAACTGAGTAAAATTGAGTGAGTACTCCTTCACACTCATGTTACCTTGCTTCAAATTTATGAACTCCTGCACCTTATCCTCTCTCAATTTAAATGGTAAGAACCTATCTAAAAAGATCTTGGCAAACTTCTCCCACTCTATAGGCCCTGTCTCAATACCTCTGTCCTTTTTCCACTACTTGAACCAAGTATGAGATACTCCATGCAACTGATAAGCAGCTAAATTAGCACTCTCACTAATAGTTCCATGATGTCTATAAATTTTTACACACCATCTAGAAAATCCTATGGATCATTCGCAGACTTGGATCTAGAAAATAATGGAGGATTATCCAAGTAAAGTCTTAGATCCTAGCTGTTGTTGTATTCATCACTGGATTAGCTGGTACAACAACCTGCTGGTTATTTTGAGAAGCTAAAGAATGGGAAAAAGTGGTGAAAATATCCTTAAACTCGTTGTAGGAAACATGTTTATTTAGGGGATCTTCCTGAATAGGTGATAGTATGGGATGATCCCCATCCCTTCATCCGTTGCTTTTTTTAGGAGGCATTTTCTATAAATAGATGAAGGACGAGTTAAAAAGGGAACTTAATAGAGATCATGCCCTTTCACATGACATGAATAGTAAAATAAGGGAAACTTACCTAAAACATCTCATAGTCTCTTGCCTATAAGTGTGACACACTCCATACCCATACACAAGACTCTACTCAATGTGACTTTCAGACTCCCTAAGACCTATTAAAACCCTAGGCTTTGATACCAAATTTTGTCATAACTTGAGGCTTTCCCCTAGTCATGCACGGTGCTTAAGGCAATAAGTGACCCTAAGCTAACCCATGATCTTATAACTACTGTGAGCTCTAAATAAAATAATGAAAAAGTATCATATGCGGAAACTTAACTAATATAATTACTATTTAGGTAGGATAATGAAACAAATACCAACATGTCTGAATTGTTGATAAAAGATACTAAAAATAAATTTGAATATCTGAATATGTAAACATCTTAATATCTGAAGCATCTAGTCTAAAAGCCTTTAAGATATGTGGATGAGGACTCACCACTACTGTTTTTGAGTGGGTCTGAGTTGATTAAGGGCGATTGGGGAATTGAGCATCCAAACTTATATTGTAAAATTAATATAGCACAAAAGAGAGTATGTGGTCAGTACTTTTAATGTACTGGTATGTGAGATAGGGACTATCTGAAATACATATGGATCCTGAACATGGATGCATGAATATGTAAAAATAGAATGCAAGACCAAGTAAAACATATGCTGAGATTATATGTAAAATTGACT